>NC_057809.1:84722787-84858817 GCF_018294505.1 Triticum aestivum
GTTGCGTGCGTCCTATTGTTGGAAAAACATAATGTCCGCATTGCGCCTATCAACCAAGCGCACTGCGTGCGTTAGCGCGAGGCCGAGCAGGGGGTGGGAGGGGGGTCGTGACCCTCCCTCCCCACCCCATGCGAGGCCGAGCCTAGAATGAGCCGGAGTAGACGGCGACATGGCGTGCCGCGGCACCGCGCAGGCGAGTCAGTCACACCCCGTCGCCTCCCTGTCTACCATGCGCAGACGAGTGCATCACACCCCGTGCGCCTGTCAACCAATCCAGGATGTGACGTGGGATTGTGCCGTTGTATCCAAGTGAAAAGATTCGCCGTGGTAGTGTTTTTGATTGGCTGGAAAAAATATTCGTCTAAGCGAACTGCAATGCTTTATTGATAGCACATCTTCTGTCCCATACCAGACTGCACAGCGGGCTGCATTTTTTAAGGTGAGGGGGTACTGGAATAACTTGCTAGTTGTGCGTCGTTGGGCTTTGTTTGTTTTTGGGCTGTGAGAATTTGTTGGGCCTGTGTTCGAGGAGTGAAGACGCATTGGGCCCAAGTCGGCCTGTGAGCATGGTTGGTTCCCGGTACATTGTGTGCGGCCTAATGTTTAGTCCCACCTGGCCTGCGGAAGGCGCGCCCGACCTGTTTATAAGCGTTGGCGAGGCAGCCATATCGAACTCCTCTGGTTACTTATTTGGGCGCTTATACACTGTGCTCGCTGCTCTATGACCTGTGGGCCCATATGTGCCCGCCCCCATGCATTGTGACTCAGAAGGACTCGCCTTCTGTGGGCGCAGACCTACTACGAGACTGGCTGGGGACAGGTGCACCTGTGGTGGTCAATTTTTTTCTTTGTATTTTCTATCTTAAGTATTTTTTTCAATGCAGGGGCGTGCACTGCTTAGCAAAACATCCTTGCACTGCATTGATCATGGTTCTGTACTGCATGTGCACGCATTCCGTACTACACATGTTTGCGCTACATTTTTGTGCACTGCATGGGTAGCATTTTTCTTTATTATTTTTCCCTCTTACGTATCATTTTTCTAGTGTACGGGTGTGCACTGCATTCGTCATAGTCCTGTGCTGCAGGTGTACACATTTTGTATTGCATGCATCCTTCGTTGTGCCAAAGTTGTGGCTGGTTATGCCAATGCTGCGGAATGCATGACTTACATTTAAGTACTGCATCAGGTGCATTAATTCTGTGTTGTGCACTGTGAGAAAGTGCTTCTCTTGTGGTTCATTTTGAGCATGTAACGCCCTTCATGAACACATATAGTGAACTTCCTTGTAAGACTTTGGAGAGCTGCACACATTTTGAGAGACCTATTACGGGACTGGCTGGGGCCTGGCTGTAGCTGGGTGGTCAATTTTTTTCCTTATCTGAAGCATTTTTTTCTTTTGGAGTATATATATTTCGTGGTAGTACAAATGATGTCATTTGTACTGCTTGCACCAACGCTGAGTACTGCACTGCGCGTACCAAGTCTGTATGTTGTGCACTGAAGGAAAGTTGCTGCAGCCCCTTCGTTCTGCATTTATGCATGTACTGCACTTCATGTATACACTCTATGAATTGCCTTATATTTGTTATGTGAACTGTATTCATGTTTCTTTATAAATATTAATATTAATGTTCTTTTTCTATAATTACTTTTTGTGGACTGCATGTGTACAAATGTGTAGTACTTATTTTTTAGCATTGTGAACTGCATTAATCTTTCTTTTTTAGGTATGAGTTGTAGTCAGATTACTTAATTTTTTTTTAACGTTGTTTTTTAATATGTTTTGTATGTGAATAGTATGTTTTGGTATCACACATTAAAATTTTCAAAGTTTTCTGGATACTTGTTCTAACACAAACTAATTTCAGCAAAAGCAATTGATCAGAAGCAAACTGTGATACAAAAGCAAACAAGAGAAATAAAGTTTAATGATAATTCTAAAACGACATTGTTTTTACAAAAGAAAAGTTCGATATGAAGCAATGGACATAATCAAAAGCTCGCATACATGAAACAAAGAACAACACAATGACTAAAGTAAAGTGAAACTAAAACATAGCCCTGAATTATTTCTAGTTGCTGTATTGGATTATAGCCTTGTTCTTCTTCTGCTTTGCTTCTTTGTCTCTTTTTGCCCTATCCAGTCCCATGATGAGATCGTAGATGATTCTCCATGACTCATATGTTGCGAATGCATCTATTGCTGCATACTTGATAAGCTTTTCTGGCAGTGGGCAAAATCCCCACAGAGTATGGTCCTCCTTGCGGTTAATTTGTTTCTTCATGTCATGGTAGTGAATGTCTATCATCGTGTCGGCAACATGAGCCAAAGAGTCAAACTTCTTTTTATTGTATGGGTCTCTCCATTCCACCTGAATATCAATGTAGTTGTCAGAGTTGATCTCCAAACCAGATAGCTTCAGCTTGCTTTTGTCTCCTTCAATAGCGAATCCGACGAATGTGTACTCACCATTCATGAGGAATTTGTCTAGTTCCATTGGCCTGCAAGATGTTTGTATAGAGTGAATATAGTTTATTTTCTTAGAAGTACCAATGTTTTTGTTTTTTCTGAAACTGAACTGCAATATGAGTATCTGAATCTGTTGCATTGAGTAGTTGCTAATACTTTGTTCAGCATGACTAGTAAATCTGATAATATATTGCATGAACAATGCATGTTTTGTGCATGATTGTATTCTTGAACTGAATTTCATACATGTTTTGTATAGTAATGTTGAAGTTTTCTATTGTTCAGTCAAATAGTTTGTATTTGGTAAAACCAAACAAAACTGTGTGTATTGCTAGATCATTTAATTCAAGAATTGAACACATGAGTGACATACATGGAGCCAGATGAAAACTGTCAATGAATTCATATGCCATGCTTTTCAAAAATGAAAACCAAAGTTTAAATATTGGCGATTGCAATGAAGAAAATTTAAAATCAATATTGACAATCAATAGTATAGATTGATAGTTATTCTGACCTGTCTTTAGCTCTAGAGATGTGGTAGACAAGGCATTCTTTTTCTATGCATAGCTGGAGCACTGCTGCTCGCTGTGGCTTCACGTAGTGCGTGTACTCGACATCAATGCCGACTAGTTTGACGGGCATTCCGCCGAGCTTCCTCCTGAGTGGACAGCATCTTGTCCATGTCTTCACCCTTGCTTGTGCAAACGACGTGGAGCTTGTGGTTGCCGTGGAGGTCGACGTCGTGGAGCTCCCTGGTGTACTTGCGGTGCTGCTTGTAAAGAGGTGCATCCGCCATGACTCTCCTCTGCTCTCTCGAGTTTGTTCTGGAGAGAAGAGGTTGGTGAAAGGAATTTTGGAGAAGAAGATGCAATGGGGTTTTTTTGGGGTACGAAGCAGTTGTGTTTTCTCGTCTACTCTCCTCTGTACTCCTTAACAGGACGTGGGAGATGTGGAGCGGGGTGGTAGCGTCGTGGGGCTCTGTTTTTAGTTACGCGGCAACTACAGAGAGGTTCTGCTATGAGGAGGCTTTGTTAGTGTGTTGGAGATCTGGAACGTCGTGTCCTCTTTTTTGTGACTTGTTCAGGTATGCACGCAACTGTCAAAAAATGTGATGATTGTGCTTTCGGTGAATTTTCCTATTAAGTGCACTTCTTTGCTATCAGAACAGAATTGCGTACGTCCACATAGTGTACTGCATGGAAGTGAAATTTATTCTTCATGCACTGAATTATATCGGATTAGGATTGATACACATGTACACACATTTAGTTTCCTGATGGAGTTCTTTCATGCAGTTCTTTTTTTATAACGGACTGCTTTGCTTAACTAACAGGGCGGCATTCTTCATTTTAGCCATACTGCAATGCAGTAGAAGGAGAAATGCATTTCAGAAAAAATAATACTTCGTGCTTCCATGTGGAGAACTGCATTGTTTGGTGTCACGGACTGCATTTGTATGTTTACTTTGGGCTTTCTATGTTTTATTTATTAATAGCAGGCTGTAGTTTCTGGCAGTGCCCACGCACATTTTCTTTTGTTGTTGTTATTCATTTAAAAAATGTTTCTCATTTTTCTTTGATGTTTTATTTTTGAAGTTGTCATTTTTTCTTAGTGGGCCTTGTTGGGCCTGTGTTCGGGGAGTGAAGACGCATTGGGCCCAAGTCGGCCTGTGAGCATGGCTAGAACTCGATGCGTTGTGTGCGGCCTAATGTTTAGTCCCACCTCGCCCGCGGAAGGCACGCCCAACCTATTTATAAGCGATGGCGAGGCAGCCGTATCGAACTCCTCTGGTTACTTGTTTGGGCGCTTATACACGGTGCTCGCTGCTCTATGCTCTATGACCTGTGGCCCATGTGCGCCGGCCCCATGCATTGTGGCTCAGAACGGCTCGCCTACGGTGGGCGCAGACCTACTACGAGACTGGCTGGGGACGGGTGCACCTATGGTGGTTAATTTTTTTTCTTTGTATTTTATGTCATGTATTTTTTTAATGTAAGGGTGTGCACTGCTTAGCAAACCATCCTTGTCATGGTTCTAAGTCTGACAGTAGAATGGGGGGTTGGGATGTAGAGGCAAGATCCTAGCTATGGAGCAGTTGTACACGCGAGTTTTACGAGTTTAGGCCCTTCTTAGAGGAAGTAATAACCCTATGTCTCGGAGCCCGGAGGCGGTCGACTGGATTATATGCTTGTATGTTACAGGGGGTGCGAACCCTTGTGCCTGTGGAGGGGGGTGGCTTATATAGAGTGCGCCAGGACCCCAGCCAGCCCACGACACAGAGGGTTTAAGGTACATTGAAGAGAGAACGTTACTGGTAACGCCCATATTAAAGTGTTGTGAATGCCAATTAAGCCTATGAGTAAATGCTCGATCGTTGCATATGCAGAGTGGCTTTAGCTCTTCTGCCTGTCGAGTGACTTCTGTGATGGTCGAGTGACATCGGTTCTTCCGAGTGGAACATTTCCGGTCGAGTGAATGACGATACTCTTTGGATGATCCTGGCTTTAGGGTGCTGTCCTAGGGGAGGATGTCTAGATCAGGTCTATGACCCTACCCTAGGTACGTAGCTTCATCATTAGCCCCCGAATGGTTCAAGGTTCGAGTGGAGAAGAAGTTGATGATCCTTCTGATTCAGCTTTTGTGCTTTGAGAGTGTCTCGTCCAGAGCTCGAATGAACCTTCATGATGGCTTCAACTGCTTGTTCAGTTGCCTTGATCCATTCTTGGTTTTGTCGAGTGAACTTTCGTTGTTAAGTTTCGAGTGTTGATATGGAAAAAATCTTCCGTCTGAAGGGTTGTTCCGCCGCCTGCGGATTTCACGGGATTCGAATTTTGGGAAGCGTGTCGGGCAGGGGAGGCCGCAGTAATCGGGACGGATTAGGCAGGCTGCCTCGGTCTCTGCGCCACCTTTTTTGCCACGTATCGCGCGCGCGACTGTTGCGGGATTTGATAAGATCGTCCGGGCCTACAAGTCAGTCACTCGCAAGCGACCTTATATAAGACGCCATACCGGGGCCTTTGAACAGTGCACCCCCATTCTTCTTCCTCCTCCTCAGATTCCTCCGATGCGCCTGCTTCTGCAATCGGCGTCGTCGTCCCGCTCGAACTCGATTCACTGCCATGGGGAAGGAGAAGACGGTGGCGTTGGAGCGTGCGAAGAAGGCGACGGCGAAGGCGAAGGGGAAGAAGACCAGCCGGGGCGGATCTTCGTCGAGGTCCGACCTGCCGCTTGGCTGGATCCAGGGCGACTGGATCCGCTCGAAAATCAGTCAAGATGACATTGATGACTTGGTGGAGGGAGGACTGATCCCTCATGAGTCGGCGCGGCTCTCTGGGAACGAGACCGAGCCGCAGCCGCAGGAGGGTGAGCGCGTCCTCCTCGCCACTCATGTCGACCGCGGGTTTTCTTTGCCTCCCCACCCTATCTTTCGCGGTTTCTTGAACTTCTTTGGGGCTCAACTCCACCACTTTTCTCCAAACACCATCGTGTACCTCACTGCTTATGTGTCTATGTGTGAGAATTTCTTGGGTTGCCAACCGCACTGGGGTCTCTTCAAGCACATATTCACATGTCGCTCCTAAACGGTCAAGAAGGCCAACCCGAGTGACGAGAGGACGCATGTGATATAGCTGTGCGGGGGTATTGGAATCCAAATGAGGAACAAGAGCACCTTCCGAGCTATGATCCTACCCGACTCGGTCTGGGGCTGGCAGTCGACCTGGTTTTACTGCAAGGACCAGCCGACCCGGGTCAGTCGACTGGACTTCCCCCCTTTTCCATGGATCGAGTGGAGAAGCCCTCCTCCTTGAGAGTGATCCCGGAAGAGAAGGCGCAGGTGAAGGTGTTGGTCGAGCGGGTCGTCCAACTTGTCTGCAACAGAGTGACTGGTATGGACCTGCTGGAGGTCTTCCTCAGTCGATGCATCCAACCACTCCAAGCTTGTGACCATCCGATGTGGATGTACTTGGGACTCGAGGATTCCACTCGGATCCACCTGGAGGATGTTAGTGAGGACACAGTGGAGAAGTGGCTGAGGGGTATTACCGGCAACAAGGATAATCCTTGGGGTCCAGGAGGGTGGTTCCATTCGACCATTTGCGCCAGCCGGAACAGGTACGATTCTGCATTTCGAGTATCTTCTTGATTCACTATGTAAGATCTTGTTGACGGTCGACTATCTTTCTTTTGTTCATTGTCTTTTCAGGCTCTTATTGATATGTACTCGATGCCCAATGGAGTGCAGGAGCAAAATGTCGAGGAAGGGGCGAGCGGGGGTGAGAGTGGTGAGTGGCACTCGGATGCAGAGGAGGACGAGGAGAGCGACGACCCGAGTGACGAAGAAGAGGTCGACTCGCCTCCTCACAGAGAAAGGAGGTCCAAGCACGCTCACGACCCGGCAAACACCCCTGATCTGGAGGCCGCACCGATCGGGCAGTCTTCAAATCGCCCTCGGACGTCTTCTCCGGTGCCGACTGAGAAGGGACCGAAACGGCTCAAGACTGTGCCGCCTCCTGCCCCGAAACTATTGAAGGCCACTTCCTCCAAACCGCCGAAGGCTTTGCCTAGAATCAAAGTGACCATTCCCACTGAGGGAGTGTTGGATTAGGGGGTGTTCGGGTAGCCGGACTATACCTTCAGCTGGACTCCAGGACTATGAAGATACAAGATTGAAGACTTTGTTCCGTGTCCGGATGGGACTTTCCTTGGCGTGGAAGGCAAGCTTGGCGATGCGGATATTCAAGATATCCTACCATTGTAACCGACTTTATGTAACCCTAACCCTCTCCGGTGTCTATATAAACCGGAGGGTTTTAGTCCGTAGGACAACTTCATCATACAACAATCATACCATAGGCTAGCTTCTAGGGTTTAGCCTCCTTGATCTCATGGTAGATCTACTCTTGTACTACCCATATCATCAATATTAATCAAGCAGGACGTAGGGTTTTACCTCCATCAAGAGGGCCCGAACCTGGGTAAAACATTATGTTCCTTGCCTCCTGCTACCATCCGGCCTAGACGCACAGTTCGGGACCCCCTACCCGAGATCCGCCGGTTTTGACACCGACATTGGTGCTTTCATTGAGAGTTCCTCTGTGTCATCGCTTTTAGGCCCGATGGCTCCTTCGATCATCAACAACGATGCAGTCCAGGGTGAGACTATTCTCCCCGGACAGATCTTCGTCTTCGGCGGCTTCGCACTGCGGGCCAATTCTCTTGGCCACCTTGAGCAGATCGAAAGCTACGCCCCTGGCCATCGGTCAGGTTTGGAAGCCTAAACTACACAGCTGACATCCATGGGGACTTGATCTTCGACGGATTCGAGCCACAGCCAAGCGCGCCGCACTGTCTCGATGGACATGATATAGCTCTGCCGCCGAACAGTGCCTTGGAGGCCGCACACGCATCGGTTCCGACCATTGATTCGGAGCCTACTACGCCGATCGAGGATCAGCGGTTGGACGCTGCCTCAGGGGCTGCGATCTCAGGGGCGATCGAGCCGAACTCCAGCCCCGCACACCGCATGGCCCGTGACTCTGAGGAGCCAGATTCCTTTCCGAACTCTGAGCCCCCCGCGCCCCTGTTGATCGAATCCGATTGGGCACCGATGATGGAGTTCACCGCCGCAGACATCTTTCAGCACTCGCCCTTCGGCGACATCCTGAATTCGCTAAAGTCTCTCTCTTTATCAGGAGAGCCCTGGCCGGACTACGGTCAGCAAGGATGGGATTCAGATGATGAAGAAATTCAAAACCCACCCACCACCCACTTCGTAGCCACTGTCGACGACTTAACTGACATGCTCGACTTCGACTCCGAAGACATCGACGGTATGGACAACGATGCAGGAGACAACCAAGAACCAACGCCTATAGGGCATCGAACAGCCACCTCATCTCACGATGTGTACATGGTGGATACCCCTAAAGGAAGCAACAACGAGGAAAATGGGGATGGAAAGAGGGATCGATCTCTCGAAAAACAATCAAAGCGTCGGCGTAAACGCCGACCCAAGCCCCGCCTCGATAAAGACCCAGCCATAGAGCAGGATGAGCCGGTAGATGACGAGCATGCCTTAGAGCAACCGTCCCAACAGGACAACCCGGACAGAGATACTGAACATCCCTCCCCCGATGAAAATGGCATTCCGGACGACCCTAAGCCGGACAAGCCCACGAAGCAGAAGAACCTCCACAAACGGCTCGTTGCAACCGCACGCAGCCTGAAAAAGCAGAAGCGGAAGCTAAAAACTGCGGAAGATGCACTCAGGATCAGATGGAGTAAAGTAATCAATACCGCAGACAAATACGGCGACAGTCGCCGCACTAAAAGCTATCCGAAGAGAAAGCTACTGCCTGAATTCGACGAGGAGGCCTTAGAGCCCTCGCATTCCAAAAGTGAGAAAGCCACACGGTCGGATAGACGACCCCATGGCCAGCATAAAGCGGCAAGCAGCGCCGCACTTAAGCCGGCATGCGACCCACTTAAGGATTCGCATCATGGCCCAGCCAGGTCCATTTACGGGCCAAGAAAGCAAGCTCTCGTAAGCAATGCAATAAAGCCATTATCAGAATCCGGCACACCCAAATACAGGGGTGCCGCACACCCCCTATGTTTCACCGATGAGGTCCTGGATTATGAATTTCCAGCGGGATTCAAACCCGTAAACATAGAGGCATATGATGGAACAACAGACCCTGGAGTCTGGATCGAGGATTATATCCTCCACATACATATGGCTAGAGGAGATGACCTCCACGCCATAAAATACTTACCCCTCAAGCTTAAAGGGCCAGCCCGGCATTGGCTCAAAAGCCTTCCTGAAAACACAATCGGAAGTTGGGAAGAGCTCGAGGACGCTTTCCGAGCAAATTTTCAAGGGACCTATGTCCGCCCTCCGGATGCAGACGATCTTAGTCACATAACTCAACAGCCCGGAGAGTCAGCTCGGCAATTCTGGAATAGATTTCTTACTAAAAAGAATCAGATAGTCGACTGTCCGGACGCTGAAGCCTTAGCGGCTTTCAGGCATAATGTCCGAGACGAATGGCTCGCCAGACACCTCGGCCAAGAAAAGCCAAGAACAATGGCCGCACTAACAAGCCTCATGACCCGCTTTTGCGCAGGAGAGGACAGCTGGTTGGCAAGATGCAGCACCAGTGACCCAAGTACATCCGAAACTAGGGATGGAAACGGAAAACCGCGACGCAATAAGGACCGTCGCCGGACTAAGGAAAAAAGTCCGAAGAGCACGGCAGTCAACGCCGGATTCAAAAGCTCACGACAGAATCAGAAAAAGCCGCCCCTCCAAGATAACAGGGACGACCTATCCAACCTAAACAAAATCTTGGATAGGATATGTCAAATACACAGCACTCCCGGAAAGCCTGCTAACCATACCCACAGAGATTGTTGGGTTTTCAAACAATCCGGCAGACTCAACGCCGAACACAAGGGGCTCGACACACCAAGCGAAGACGAGGACGAACCCCAAAAGCAGAGTACCAGGAAACAAAAGAATTTCCCACAAGAAGTAAAAATAGTAAACTTACTCCACATAACAAAACGTGCGGCGCCCATAAAGGTACGCGCCCCACGGCCTATCCCAAAGGAATCCCGCCACTGGTTGTCAAAACCAATCATCTTCGATCATCTGGATTATTCTAGAAGTGTCAGGAACCCAGGCTGGACTGCCCTGGTACTCGATCCAATAATTGGCGGACTCCAGTTTTCAAATGTCCTTATGGACGGTGGCAGCGGACTCAACCTGATATATCAGGACTCAATCCGCCACATGGGGATCGACCCAAAAAGAATTCGCCACAGCAAAACCTCCTTTCAAGGAGTAACGCCAGGTCCGGACACCCATTGCATGGGTTTTCTCCGGCTCGAGGTTATTTTCGGCTCTGCCGATAACTTCCGTCGCGAAAAGCTGACTTTCCACATCGTCCCATTCTCAAGTCGCTATCAAGCACTACTGGGACGCGAAGCTTTCGCCCGCTTTAACGCAATACCGCATTATGCATCTCTTACGCTTAAGATGCCCGGTCCACGCGGCATCATCTCCTTAAAGGGGAAGCAGTGAGAACACCTCCCCAAGCGGAGGATTGTGCGGCCGCTTTAACAGCCCCACAATACAATGGCTTCACCAGCCAGAACATCGGAACAGGTCATTAAGACCACGGACACGGATAGACGAGTCCGGCACAAAAGTATCGTTGATAAAGGCTTAGTGGCCATATACCCCTGCACTAGGGGCTTCACACGTATAAAATAAGAGACAATAAAGCTCAATTTTTCATATTTTACTTTACACTTTGTTTATTTCATATAACTTTTGTTCGGCACGCCCCTTTTTCAACTTAGTTGCTCTCTTTTTACAGATGAACGTCGTGCTGCGCCCGTCCAGGATACGGCACAACGGAGACACAGGCGCAGACGTGCAGTAGGGACCCGTTCCAAGGATTCTTTTCAGATTAAGACCCTGCGTAAACCTTTTTTACTGTCTCTTGTTGATACACATCCCCTGGTTCTATGACCAAGGAGGAGGCTGGCGTCTTGGCATGTGGCCACGTCAGAATTCTTGCGCGTACCTGGACACTAGGGGCTTATACCTCAGAGCGTTACCTCGCCCGCTCTCATAAAGACCGAATACCTTAGGGAGTGTTCGGCGTCGCGAGTTTGGCCTTATATGCATCAGCTCCGAGTCATGATTTTGGTCAAATGTTGGGTTGCCCGGCTCCTGTGTTCGGCCGCCTTACGTTCCGCTCTATCGGCTAAGGCGGCACCAGGAGAACTACTGCGATTGTGCCCTGGTTCGGCCAGGCGAGCACCTCAGTAGAGAAAGCCGAAAACCGACTGTCATGATATGGCGTGAGACTGGTCAACCACTCGATGACTCTCCGGAATCTGTAGGATTCCTCCGCATTAACGAAGGGCCGTTTCCCGGCCAGGCACATACGCGCCCCGAATTCGGGCGAGCGCAGTCGCCACCAGGGGCTACCTAAATAGTCCCATTGTCAAGCTCCTATGGCTAAGTGAAAGTGTTAAAGCATTATAGTCCGGTTGCCTAGCTCGCTGCGCTATCACCTCCTTTGTAGGACCAAGACGTTGGATTAAGTGTGAAAATGCGCCTTCTGCGAGCACCCCCGCACTATGTGCGTGGGGGCTGAAGCCAACGACTGCAATCTTTCAGATTTTGTATATATATCTTAAAACGGCCGCACAGGAGGTGTTCCAAATACTTGAAGGCACAAGTATAAAAGGCTACTACAATTCATCAAAATATTGCTTTATAATTACATATGCTATCAGAACATAGCATCCTTCGAGCACTGCGTCTCTATTACACGAGCGCCTTCAAGGACTTCCTGAAAATAGTGCTCGGAGGGTACTCGGCTTTTGTCCGAATCTCGGGATGCAACAACGGTGGTCTCCATCTCTGCCCAGTATGTCTTGACACGGGCAAGAGCCATCCGTGCGCCCTCTATGCATGCTGACCTCTTCATCGCATTGATACGTGGCACCGCGTCAAGGAATTGCTGCACCAAGCTGAAATAACTCTTCGGCTCCGATCTCCCCGGCCACAGATGACCCATGACGTACTTCATGGCGAGTCCGGACAATCTATTCAGTTCGGCCCATTGAGCCAGACGATCGTCCACTGCCAGTGGACGCTCTGGATTCTGGAACTGCGACCAGAAAAGCCTTTCCACTTCGCGATCTTCTTGATCTCGAAAGTATTCGGTCGCATCAGCAGCACTCGCTGCCAAATCCAGATAGGTGTCCTCCGCACTCCACATCCGGTCCAACGGAGCAAACTTCGGATCGCAAAACTTCCTCCGCAGCATAAAGGGCTTTCCAGCCGCAATCTGTCCGGCCTGACGCAGCTCCTCCTTCGCAGCTCTCATCGCAGAGCGAGCGTCCTTGGCATCAGCAACGGCCTTCTCTAAGTCCGTCTGTCTCGCCCGGTCTTCTTTCTCAAGAAACTTGCAACGGTCAGCAGCACTTTTTAACTTCACGGCCATCTCGGCCATCTCCTTCTTGCTTCGGCAGTGAGCAGCCTGTTCGGCTCTCAGCTCTTCAAGGGCCTTCTCGGCAGCCGCATCACTTTTCCTGGCTTGTTCCTTAGCTCGGGCAAGTTCCGCCCGAAGACTCTCCACGGCGGCCGCACCATCTGCGTCAAGCACACACATTGTAAGATACTGGCATAAAGCTCCTCTTACCAGATGCCGCCCGAGGAATTGCATACCTTGAGCCTCATCAAGCCGCTCGTTGACGAGCGCGATGTCGGCATCTGCCACGTCAAGTTGCCGCTTTAGTTCGGCAAAATCATCAGTTCGGCTCGATTCCGGACACTTCGCCACCTGTATACAAAGGCGACATTTTAGACCTGGGATTATGATCCTCTGCGCGCCGTCAATTTTGACAACGCACAGAGTCTCAGGGGCTACTATCTACACAGGGCGCATCTTGTTTATGCGCAACTGACAAAGAAGTACATTATCAAACGTACCTCAAAACCCGTCAGCAAACTTCTGACGGCCTCATGCAATCCGCTTTCCGCGGACGAAATCCTTCCAATCACCGTACCCATCAATGCACGGTGCTCCTCTGAGATAGAAGCTCGCCCCAGCAGAATCATCAGCTCCTCCGACCGCGCATCGGACGGTGCCGGACTCGTCCTATGACCTCCATCGAAGGCCGGACGCGGAGAACCTTGGGGGGACATATGGCTACCTTCCACCCCTGCCGGATTCGGAGAAACCCTCCGCGACGACACCTCAGGGTCGCCCGCCTCGCCAGGCGGTACGGCAGGGGGAGGCGTTCCACTCTCCATCATCTCCGGAAGAAGATCCCCCGAAGACGAGCTCTGCTGAGAAGGGCTGAGGTCCGAGCTACAAAGTAAAATTTCGGTTAATCTTCTCAGATAAAAAGCAAGGATTTCTCTCATCCCTCTAAAGGAAAATCTTTCTCTACTTACGGCTCGCTGGAGGGCTGATCCCTTTGAGGGCGTAGTTCGGCCGAGGATCTCCCCGGCGTCGGACCCTCTGACGAGGACTTTTTCCCCCGCTTTGAGGCCATGGTCTCCGGGTCGTCAGAGGCGGCCCTCTTCTTCCCCTTAGGAGAGGAATTGTCGGTTCTTCCCTTCGGAGCAGCCTCCTTCGAGGAGGCCATAGTTTCCTTGTCCTCCCCCTCACTTCCCTCCAAAGGCACGATCTTCAACATCCTGACTAGCACGGGATCCGGCCTGGTCTCAGGAAGGGGAGCCGGACACCTGATCAGCTTTGCCTTCGCTATCCACTCCTGTTTAAAAGGACAGCTCTTTTAGGGGCGAATTTATGACAATTTTACGGATAGCGAGTCCGGGCACAAGGTTACTTACTTGAGTATCCGGGCGATTGCAGCTTAAACCTGCGTCCTCGGTCAAATCCGGACACATTGCTTGTGATCCGAAGAACATTTTATACATCTCCACGGGCGTTGCGCCCATAAAATGCTGGAGAGCTCGTGGTCCCTCCGGATTAAACTCCCACAGACGAAGGGAGCGACGTTTGCCGGGCAGTGTTCGGCGAATCAGCATGACCTGCGTCACCTTGACCAGGTTGAGGTCTCTTTCTAAGAGATCCCTAATGCGGCCCTGCAACAAGGGCACGTCTTTGGATAACCCCCAATCTAATCCTTTGTTGACCCATGACGCTAGCCGTGGTGGGGGACCCGAGCGAAAGGCAGGAGGCGCCACCCACTTGGTGCTCCTGGGAGCGGTGATATAGAACCACTCTCGTTGCCACAAGCCGAGCTCCTCTTGAAAGGAGCCCTCGGGCCATGGAGCATCAGCATTCTTACTTATGACAGCGCCTCCGCACTCTGCGTGCCGTCCCTCGATCATCTTCGGCTCCACTCCAAAAGTCTTGAGCCATAATCCGAAGTGAGGAGTAACACGGAGGAACGCTTCGCACACAACGATGAATGAGGAAATGTGGAGGATGGACTCCGGAGCTAAGTCATGAAATTCCAGCCCATAATAGAACATCAGCCCCCTCACGAAGGGATCCATCGGGAAGCCTAACCCCCGAAGGAAGTGAGACATGAACACTACGCTCTCACCGGGCTGGGGACTGGGAATAGCCTGCCTTTGAGCAGGCAACCTATGCAAAATTTCGGCGGTCAAGAACTTAGCCTCTCTCAACTTTAGCACGTCCTCCTCCGTGACGGAGGAGGGCATCCATCGGCCTTGAAGGTCGGAACCGGACATTGTCGAAGGTCCGAAGCGCCTGGAATCTGGAGCCTAGGGTGTTGGAACTCGAGGCGACGGGCGAACTTGTTTTGAGATTGGAGAAAAGGAGTAAGGCCTTGGTCTCTTTATAAGAGGTTGAATACCAGGAGCCCTCCCCGTAACCGTTTGGGACTCGCCTTTAATCGAGAAGACATGCTAACGGGCACGATTGGGTTACCCACGTCCGTATTGATGAGAATCCCGTAAATAAAGGGGACACGATCTCTGCTTTGACAAGACGTGCCAAGGAAACCGCCTCGCAAAACACGCTGAGGTGGAAAAGTGAAAACGATTCGAATAAAGGCTTGGCCGTAGTGTGATGTCACGCTGCGGAATACGTCAGCAGATTAGATTTGTGTTAATATTATTCTCTCTGTGGCAATACGTGGAAACTTATTTTGCAGAGCCGGACACTACTCTTGGTGTTTACTAACTTTTATGAAGAATTTGGAGGAGGAACCCGCCTTGCAATGCCGAAGACAATCTACGCGCCGGACTCGTCGTCATTGAAGCCTGGTTCAGGGGCTACTGAGGGAGTCCTGGATTAGGGGGTGTTCGGGTAGCCGGACTATACCTTCAGCCGGACTCCAGGACTATGAAGATACAAGATTGAAGACTTCGTCCCGTGTCCGGATGGGACTTTCCTTGGCGTGGAAGGCAAGCTTGGTGATGTGGATATTCAAGATCTCCTACCATTGTAACCGACTTTATGTAACCCTAAACCTCTCCGGTGTCTATATAAACCGGAAGGTTTTAGTCCGTAGGACAACTTCATCATACAACAATCATACCATAGGCTAGCTTCTAGGGTTTAGCCTCCTTGATCTCGTGGTAGATCTACTCTTGTACTACCCATATCATCAATATTAATCAAGCAGGACGTAGGGTTTTACCTCCATCAAGAAGGCCCGAACCTGGGTAAAACATCGTGTTCCTTGCCTCCTGTTACCATCCGGCCTAGACGCACAGTTCGGGACCCCCTACCCGAGATCCGCCGGTTTTGACACCGACACCCACCATCTCCGGGTAATCATCTGACCCGATCTTTTGGTCGACTTGAGCAATAGAACATAACCGACTGAAAGTTGACATTTGCAGTGCTGCTACCTCTGGAACTTCTTCCCGCCAATACCGAGACGAGGAAATGGAAGACACGGTGACCTCCAACCCAGGTAAAATTCCCGTGATCTTGTTCTTGATTATTTGGTCAATCAAATTCTAGCGATGCACTTGGGGTCGACTGATTTATTTGCAGCCCCACCCAACGTTATCGAGCTTCCGGATGATGATGAAGATGTGGCCCCGAGCCCCAGAAAGAACAAAAAAGTAGCGGCTGGCAAGACATCTCGGCCGGGGCTGACGATGGAACCAACTGTCCAACAACCTGAAGATGCAGGTGGGGCCTCTGTAACTTTTGTTGTGCCATTGTCGAGTGAGCGCCCTGCACTGTCAATTGTACCAGTGTTTCCTTCAGCAGCCCAACCTCATGCCTCGGAGCTCCAAGTTGCCGCATCTGGGCCGTCTGCCCCTTTCTTCACCAACTATCATGTTCCGGAAAGCCAATCGGACGCCGCTGTGGAGGCTATCCGTCAGGCTAACGTGATGATGGAGTGGATGAAGACGGTGCACGAGAACAGCCAGGCTGCTTACGATGCCAGCGCGGCTCTTCGGGCCAATGTCCAGGTAAGTTGGCTTTCGACTGACCTTGTTCTATTAGGATATGCTACCTGAAATATTTTCTTTCATACAATCTCTTATTGTTTTGCGTCGAATCTGTACACCCGCTAGGTGTTTTGTTGTCTTTGGTATTTGCGCTCTTCCACTCGGCCTGGGCGAGTGGGATCTGAACCGGTGGGGGCACGCTAAGTGCACCCACTAGGTGTAGTCCCCGAGACCGCAGTCGACTGCGGGCAGTTGACTGGGGTCTGAGTGCTTTTCACTTTCCTTTCTTCCACTCGACCCGGGCTGACTGGCCGAGTGGGATCTGAACCAGTGGGGGCACATCAAGTGCACCCACTGGGTGTAGTCCCTGAGACCGTGGTCAACTGCTGGCAGTCGGTCGGGGTTTGAATAGTTCTTTTCTCTTTCTTCTCTCTTTTTTTTACTCGACCCGGGCGGATCGCTTGAGTGGGGTCCGAATCAGTGGGGGCACGCCAAGTGCACCCGCCGGGTGTAGTCCCCGAGACCGCGGTCGACTGCGGGCAGTCAGTTGGGGTCTGAGCAAACTTTTAAGTTTTATTCACTCGGAAGTAAATAATCTTTGATCTTGTCGATTGACATGTCTTTTACCTTCTGCAGAAATCTTGTACTCTCATTTCTAAGTTTGCTGAATTTGAGGAGAAGCAGAGGCAACTTAACCTTGACTTGGAGCTGGCCCAACAAAAGTTGAAGAAAGCTCAAGATGAAGCTGCTGGTATGGAAGGTAACTGCTTGTCGACTGTTCACGTCGATCCTCCTTTTAAAATATTTCTTCGATCTCTTGTTTGATCTGATTGCTTATTTTGCAGATAAAATGAGGTTGGCTCTGGAAAAGAAGGACTTGGACCTTGCAGCTACGCAGAAGAAGGCTCAAGATAAGACTGCCCTTGCAGACCAGAAGCTGGCTTCGGTCGGAGTGCTGGAAGAAGAAGTAAGCAAGCTGAAGTCCTCTCTCACTGAATCCAACCGAGAGGTAACTCGTCTGAAGAAGGATAAGATGGCTCTGAATGAGAAGCTGGAATATGCGACTCACAAGAGAAATGATGTGGAAGCTTATCTGAGAACTCTTGCCAAGAAGCTCTATCTTATGCTGGAAGGTACTCCTTTTAATCCGACTGCTTTACTGCTTGCGAGTTAATCCTGTCCAGTCGACTCACTGACTCTTTGACTGTAGAATTCTGCCAAAACTTTGACGAGGAAACTGGATGGATCGATACGGGTTTAGACCCTATCGTTTCTCCAGTCGGCGACGAGGCTGCCATGAATGTGCTTCGACTGGAATCCTGTGTCGCCAGTGTCACAAGTTACCTCGCTCGTCTGAAGGTGGCAGTTTCACGGATCGACTCATCACTCTGGCTAAGGGTGACGCTTCAAAATAACCTCGAATCTCTGATGACTCGGCTCAACAAGGTTCCTGGTCGAGTGCAAGAGTGGAAGAAGTCATCTTCCCGGTGTGGTGCTAACGTGGCGTTGTCCTTGGTAAGAGTCCACTGCAAGGAAGCTCGCGAAGACAAGCTGGGGCGATCAAGGTCGCCAACACCAAAAGGCATGATTTCCGGTCCTTTATGGAGACTTTCATAGCTGCCGCCACTCGGATTGCAGATGGAATCGACTTGGATGAATTCGTTGAACCTGCCAGCCCTCCTCCTGCCGAATGAACAAACTTTGAGATTTAAACTTGCCTTAAATTTGCCTCGGGATGCCGAGTGTTTGTTGTAACCATTAAACTCCTTCGGGCTTGATGCTCGAATACTTTTGATCCATCGCCTGGAATTTTTTGGATCTATCTGAACTTGGTTTATTTCTGAATATGTTTGTATTTGCCTTCACATGGAATTTGCTCTTTGGGATGTAGCCCTGAACTGGAGAGTTCAATCGACTTGTGCCTCGTCGTCCCTGTGAGTAGGGATGGGGCGCACGTTGTATTTGTGGCATAGCTCGGAGAAGAAGGCCTCGGTCGACCTCAACCTCGTCGTCCTTGCGAATGGGGATGGAGCGTACATTGTACTTGTGGCATAGCTCGGAGTAGAAGGCCATGGTCGACCTGCACCTCGTAGTCCTTGCGGATAGGGATGGAGCATACGTTGTACTTGTGGCGCAGCTCCTAAGGGGAAGGTTGCAGTCGACCTGTACCTCATCGTCCTTGCAGATAGGGACAGATTTTAAACCTTAGGCGAATACTGGACTACAGCTAAGCCTTCGAGTGGGAGGGTTGATCACCACTCGGTAGGATTTTTTAAACTTAGGCAAGTACTGGACTGCAGCTAAGCCTCCGATTGGGAGGGTTGCTCACCACTCGGTAAGATTTTTTAAACTTAGGCGAGTACTGGACTGTAGCTAAGCCTCCAAGTGGGAGGGTTGCTCACCACTCGGTAGGGTTTTTTAAACTTAGGCGAGTACTGGACTACAGCTAAGCCCCCGAGTGAGAGGGTTGCTCACCACTCGGTAAGATTTTACAAACTTAGGCGAGTACTGGACTGCAGCTAGGCCCCCAAGCGAGAGGGTTGCTCACCACTCGGTAGGATTTTTTAAACTTAGGCGAGTACTGGACCATAGCTAAGCCCCCGAGTGAGAGGATTGCTCAACACTCGGTAGGATTTTTTAAACTTAGGCCAGTACTGGACTGCAGCTAAGCCCCCGAGTGGGAGGGTTGCTCACCACTCGGTAGGATTTTTTAAACTTAGGCGAGTACTGGACTGCAGCTAAGCCCCCGAGTGAGAGGGTTGCTCACCACTCGGTAGGATTTTTTAAACTTAGGCGAGTACTGGACTGCAACTAAGCCCCCGAGTGAGAGGCTTGCTCACCACTCGGTAGGATTTTCTTTTGAACGTAGGCGAAACGGATTCGCCGCTAAGTCACCCACTGGGGGATTTCAGACGCAAATAAAAGCAACAACAATTGTTCAAGAGGACTGTAAAGCTCTTGTCTTTTGATAAACAAATTACAATGGTATTTCTTATTACATTTATTCGAACGAGTACTTAAGTATAAAAGGGGCGGAGCAGCTCCGCATTCCAAGCCCGTGGCTCGTCCTTCTTATGCTCGACATTGTAAAGGTGGTATGCTCCATTGTGAGCACTCTGGTGACAATGAAGGGACCTTCCCAAGATGGGGCGAGCTTGTGTGGTTTCTGCTAATCCACTCGAACAACCAAGTCACCCTCTTGAAAGGCTCGACTCTTCACGTGTCTAGCGTGAAATCGACGCAAGTCTTCTTGATAAATGGTCGACCGGATCAAGGCCATCTCTCTTTCCTCCTCTAGGAGGTCGACTGCATCTCGTCGAGCTTGTTCTGCTTCATCTTCAGAGGAGAGCTCAACTCGTGGTGCATTATGAAGCAAGTCACTCGGTAGAACAGCTTCAGCCCCACATACCAAGAAGAACGGAGTTCGGCCAGTCGACTGATTGGGAGTTGTCCTCAATCCCCAGAGAACTGATGGAAGTTCATCAACCCAGGCGCCCGCTACGTGCTTGAGATCTCACATCAGTCGGGGTTTCAGTCCTTTGAGAATCAGGCCATTTGCTCTTTCTGCTTGTCCATTCGACTGGGGATGGGCGACTGAAGCATAGTCGACTCGTGTGCCTTGTGAGGCGCAGAAGGTTCTGAACTCATCAGAATCGAAGTTCGATCCGTTGTCAGTGATTATACTGTGCGGAACCCCATATCTGAATATCAACTCTCTGATGAAGCTGACAGCAGTACTAGCTTCAAGATTCTTAATAGGCTTGGCTTCAATCCATTTGGTAAACTTGTCGACTGCTACAAGCACATGAGTGAAGCCACTCCTACCAGTCCTCAGTGGACCAACCATGTCCAATCCCCAAACAGCGAAGGGCCAGACGAGTGGAATGGTCTTCAGGGCTGATGCAGGTTTGTGCGACATATTGGAGTAGAATTGGTAGCCTTCACATCTGTCGACTATATCTTTCGCCATTTCATTTGCTCGTGGCCAATAGAATCCAGCTCGGTATGCTTTAGCCACAATGGTCTGAGAGGACGCATGGTGACCACAGGTCCCTGAATGGATGTCATGGAGGATCACTCGACCTTCTTTTGGCATTATGCATTTCTGGCTGACTCCAGTTGCACTTTCTCTGAACAGTTGTCCTCTTATTACAGTAAAGGATTTGGATCGACGGACGATCTGTCGAGCCTCTTCTTCATCCTCTGGGAGCTCTTTCCTAAGGATATATGCAATGTATGGCACCGTCCAGTCGGGAGTGATGACCAACACCTCCATGATCAAGTCGACCACGGCTGGGTCCTCGACTTCAGTCGGATCTGTGGCACTCTTAGGCTGCGGGGGCTCTTCAGCGAAGGGATCTTCTTGAACTGAAGGTGCATGAATATGCTCCAGGAACACATTACTAGGAATAGATTCTCTCTTGGAGCCTATCTTTGCTAAATCATCTACTGCTTGATTTTTCAGTCGAGGTACATGATGGAGCTCTAACCCCTCAAACTTCTTTTCAAACTTCCTCACCGCGTTGCAGTAACCAGTCATGGCTGGGCTTCTGACGTCCCATTCCTTCATCACTTGATTGACTACCAAATTTGAGTCGCCATAGAACATGAGGCGATGGACGCCGAGTGAGATGGCCATACGCAACCCATACAAGAGTGCTTCATATTCTGCTTCGTTATTGGAGGAATCAAAGTGAATCTGGAGGACATATCTGAGCTTGTCTCCTTGGGGGGATACCAGTACCACCCCAGCACCGGAACCATTCAGCATCTTGGAGCCATCTAACAACATGGTCCAGTGCTCCGAGTGAACTTGAGTCGGCAGTTGTTGTTCAATCCATTCGGCGAGGAAATCCGCTATTGCTTGGGACTTGATAGTTTTCTTTGCCTCGCACTTGATATCTAAGGGAAGGAGTTCAATCGCCCACTTTGCCACTTGACCAGTTGCATCTCTGTTGTTCAGAATCTCTGATAATGGAGCGTCGATGACGACTGTGATGGAGTGATCAGAGAAGTAATGTGCAACCTTCTTCGTGGTCATATAAATCCCATAAACAAGCTTCTGATAATGTGGATATCTTTGCTTTCATGGAGTCAAAACTTCAGAGACATAGTATACTGGGCGCTGAACTTTGTAGGCTTTTCCTTCTTCTTCCCGCTCGACTGTAAGTACTGTACTGACGACTTGTCCAGTGGCTGCAATGTAAAGCAGTAAAGGCTCTTTGTTGATTGGAGCAACAAGCACCGGCTGGGTGGAAAGCAGGGCTTTGAGCTCTGCAAATGTTGCATCAACTTCAGGAGCCCACTCGAACTTATATGACTTCTTCATCAGTCGGTAAAGAGGCAGTGCCTTTTCACCGAGGCGAAAAATGAATCGACTTAGGGCGGCCAAACAACCAGTAAGCTTCTGGACATCATGCACACGCACAGGGCATTTCATCCGGAGTATGGCACCCACTTTCTCTGGGTTAGCGTCGATCCCTCGTTCGAAAACAAGAAAACCGAGTGACTTTCCGCCTGGAACTCCAAACGTGCACTTTGATGGATTGAGCTTGATATCATACCTTTTGAGGTTGGCAAAGGTTTCAGCAAGGTTAGCCAGTAGGTCGGAACCTTTTCGTGACTTGACCACAATGTCATCCATATATGCTTCCACATTCCGACTGATCTGAGTGAGCAAGCACTTCTGAATCATCCACATGAACATGGCTCCAGCGTTCTTCAAACCGAATGGCATAGTGACATAACAGAAGCACCCAAATGGGGTGATGAAAGCTGTTTTTATCTCATCGGGTCCATACAGACGGATCTGATGATACCCGGAATAAGCGCCCAAAAAGGACAAACACTCACACCCCGCAGTCGAGTCGACTATTTGGTCGATGCGAGGGAGAGGAAAGTGATCTTTCGTGCAGGCCCGATTGATATGTTTGAAGTCGATGCACATGCAAAGTGAATCGTCCTTCTTTGGGACCATGACAACATTAGCTAACCACTCGGAGTGGTAAATCTCTCGGATAAACTCAGCTACTAGAAGCCGAGCCACTTCTTCACCGATTGCCTTCCTCTTCTGTACAGCGGACCGTCGAAGATGTTCTTTGACTGGTTTCACCTTTGGATCGACTCGCAAACGATGCTCAGCCAGTCCCCAGGGAACACCTGGCATGTCAGAAGGTTTCCATGCAAAGATGTCCCAGTTCTCACGAAGGAACTGGATGAACGCTTCTTCCTATTTGGAGTCGAGTGTTGTTGAAATGTGAGTCGGGGCAGCATTAGGATCCATTGGATGAATATGAATTGGCTTCGTTTCACCAGACGACTGGAATGTTGAATCTGTGGCAGGCTTCTTAGCTCGCAACAAATCACTCGGATCTGCATTTTTTTTTAAACTCCTGCAACTCCACTACTGCCATCCGTGCATCGGTGATCTTTGAGCCCTTGTGGAAGCACTCTTCTACCTTCTTTCGACTGCCAGTGATGATCACCCCTTTAGGACCAGGCATCTTCAATTTGAGGTACATGTAACATGGTCGAGCCATAAAACGTGCATAAGCTAGCCTGCCTAGAATAGCATGATAAGCACTCTGGAAATCCACAACTTCAAATGTCAACTTTTCTTTGCGGTAATTCTTGGAATCACCAAAAACTACATCAAGGGCGATTTGACCAAGTGACGCAACCTTCTTGCCAGGAATAACTCCATGGAAACTCATATTACTTTCATTGAGTCTGGACATCGGAATGCCCATTCCTTTCAACGTCTCTGCATATAGTATATTCAGACCACTGCCACCATCCATCAGAACCTTAGTCAATCAAGTGCCTTCGACTACTGGGTTGACCACCAGCGCTTTCCTCCCAGGGGTGGCTATGTGCGCTGGGTGATCGGACTAGTCGAATGTAATGGCAGTCTGAGACCACTTCAAATAACTGGGTGTCATCAGAGTGACTATGTTCACTTCTCTGTTGATGACTTTCAGTCGACTCTTACTCTCAACATCAGCGAAAATCATCAGAGTGGAATTGACGTGGGGGTAACCATCATCGTCTTCCTCCTCATCCTCAACTTTGTCCGCTTCCTTCTCCTTTTCCTTGGGTTGTTTCTCTCAGAATTGCTGGATTAGGAGTCGACACTGTCGAGTGGTATGCTTCGGGTAAATGAAATTACCCTTTTCATCTTTTTTGGTGTGAATGTGGCATGGTAAATCTAGCACATCATTTCCATCTTGATCTTTTACTTGATTGGGTTCCACGGCCATTTGGGTTTTCCTTTGAACTTTCCTTGAGTCACGGCCAAGGCTTCACCAGGAGCGGCTGGCTCGGCTTTGTGCTTCTGCTTCCGGCTGGAGTTCCCTCCTCTGGTTTTGTGGGCAACTGTTTTGTGCTCGCCACTCCGGAATCGGTCTTCTTCTTCACCATTGGCGTACTTGGTGTCAATCTCCATCATCCGAGTCAGAGTCATATCTCCTATCTGACCGAATTTTAGGTTCAACTCCCAATACTTAATGCCTTCTTTGAAGGCACAAATTGCCTGGTGATCCGACACATTCTCCATCATGTGGTGCAGCATGATCCATCTCTGGATATAATCTCTCAAAGTTTCATTCGGTTTCTGAACACAACACTACAATTCTGTCAGGCCTGCTGGCCATTTGCAAGTACCTTCAAATGTTCTGACAAATACTCGGGCAAGATCTTCCCAAGTATAAATACTACCAGGCGCTAACTGATTCAGCCACGCTCTGGCCGAGCCCTCCAACATCAAAGGAAGGTGCTTCATGGCCACTTCATCGTTGCCACCACCAATCTGTACAGCCACTCAATAATCCTCAAGCCAAGTGTCAGGCTTGGACTTGCCAGTGAACTTACTGACTCTAGTTGCCAACCTGAAGTTGGGAGGAATCACCGTAGCCCTGATGGCTCTGCTGAAGCACTCTGGACCTGAGATATGTACCCTGCTGCTGGTTGGGAAATCTCTGTCATGACCTTCTCTGTGAGCTCTATTTTTGTCGACCAGACCCTGAACGAGAATAGATCTCGCATCAAAGCCCGACTCCCTGGGGTCGACTGGAATCCTTCGCCCACCACTGTGAGGACATCTGTCATCATGCTGCCGAGGCACGTATGACTCACTCCTTGGGGGAGGCGTGGGCACTCGACGACGATCATCGTGATCGAGTCAGTGATCATACTGCTCGCGGTTTTTGTACCGATCTCGCCGGTCCCCACGTCCTTCACGCCTCGGGGGCGATCTCGGGCTGTGAGTCGACTGGACTGTGTCTGCAACCACGGATCTGCTATGGATCCTATTCCGCGACTGAGATACTGTTGTATTCTGCTCTCCCGCCGCACGGAGCAAAGCCTGGATCTGCACCAAACCTCGGCCAGCTTCTGACTGGGAAGGTTGGATTGACTCTGCTATGCGGGCCGCAGCTACGAGATTCTGTATCGAAGTTCGGTATACCTGAGTCGGAGGCAGAAAAAGTTGGCTTCGACTGGACTCAGGGATACGCTGCCGAGCACACTCGTCGAGTGCGCGCTGGAGGTTCTCCAGTCGAGTGCGCTCAGCCAAGTTGGCCAGGCGCGCCTCCTCCAAGGCCTGGGCCTCAGGGGTTTCTCCAATGGTAGGAGTGTGAAGCGCATCCATGTTCCGGCGGCGAATTTCTTCCCTCCGCTGCGAAGAGAGGGGTTCGGTCCGGTACTCTTCGTGAACACACGACGGACCGCCGCCCCCGTCGCCTCCGTCTTCACGAGTGAAGCCAGGAGGACTGCGTGGTCCATTGACCATCAAAACTTCTGTCGTGGGGTCGCTGTTGTCGCACTCGGATGCAGTCTCTATGGAGCTAGTCGAACAAGCCATAGAGAGTTTCATCGGTCTCGATTGCCGTGACTTGGGGGGTGGCCGACTGGCGAGCCACCGCATGCCTCACCCACTACTGGAGCCTCGATCGACCGGAACGCTTGCTCCGGCGGGCTGCAGGGAGGGAGGTCAGCACAGGAGCCGGCTGATACTGAGTCGACGACTGCCGTAGGAGGATGCCACGGACGCACGCGCGAAACTGCGTTGCCCCGCGGACGGGGAGCGCCTCAACATCAAGTGGCGCTTCTTGGAGCCAAGCGGAGTCGTCGGCGACGAATACGAGCGCGCCGAGACGGATCTCGCGACCCTCGGCCAAACCTCCGCTCGAAACCATGTTGATGGGGATCGGAAAAATGCAACTTCTCCAACAAGTCGCTAAGACACCTAGCCCAAGGTGGGCGCCAACTGTCGTGGTTCTAAGTCTGACAATAGAATGGGGGGTAGGGATGTACATGCAAGATCCTAGCTATGGAGGAGTTGTACACGCGAGTTTTACGAGTTCAGGCCCTTCTAAGAGGAAGTAACAGCCCTACGTCTCGGAGCCCGGAGGCGGTCGACTGGATTATATGCGTGTATGTTACAGGGGGTGCGAACCCTTGTGCCTGTGGAGGGGGGTGCCTTATATAAAGGGCGCCAGGACCCCAGCCAGCCCACGACACAGAGGGTTTAAGGTACATTGAAGAGAGAACGTTACTGGTAACGCCCATATTAAAGTGCTATGAATGCCAATTAAGCCTATGAGTAAATGCTCGACCGTTGCATATGCAGAGTGGCTTTAGCTCTTCTGCCTGTCGAGTGACTTCTGCGACGGTCGAGTGACATCGATTCTTCCGAGTGGAACGTTTCCGGTCAAGTGAATGACGATACTCTTTGGATGATCCTGGCTTTAGGGTGCTGTCCTAGGGGAGGATGTCTAGATTAGGTCTATGACCCTACCCTAGGTATGTAGCTTCATCAATCCTTGCACTGCATTGATCAGGGTTCTGTACTGCATGTGCACGCATTCTGTACTACATGTTCAGGTCTCATTTTTGTTTTCATGTTTTTGCTCTTACGTAATCTTTTTCCCAATGTAGGGGAGTGCACTGCTTAGTAAACATACTGTATTGCATTGATTATGCTTTTGTACTGCAGGTTCATATATTTTTGCACTACATTTTTTTCAATGTAGGAGCGTGCACTTCTTAGCAAATCATCCGTGCATTGCATTGATCAGGGTTCTGTACTGCATGCGCATGCATTCCGTAGTACATGCACAGTTCTCATTTTTTTCCTGTTTTTGCTCTTATGTAATCTTTTTTCCAATGTAGGGGAGTGCACTGCTTAGTAAATCATACGTGTACTACATTGATTATGTTTCTGTCCTGCAGGTTCATATATTTCTGTACTACATATACATGTCGCATTTTTTCTTTTTGTGTTTTTGCTCTTATGTATTCTTTTTTTCAAATTTAGGGGCGTTCACTACTTCGTTGGGTATGTGTAAACTTCATTCGACGGAGTCTGTACTGCATTCGTACACAGTTTGCACTGCATGTGTTCTATTTGCACACTGCAACTTATTTTCGTTTTGTGCACTGCTTGAATCTAATGATTCATAAGCAAACAATAGAAAACAAATTATCACAGGCATTCTGTATGAAAAGTTCAGCATCGGCAAACTAAGTTCAACAGAAAGCAATCTAACATAATCAAAGTTCACATCATTACAAGCGATTCTGCATGGCAAGCAAACTAAGTTCAGCAAAAGAAAATGATCACAAGCAAACTAACGATACATAAGCAAAAAACATAAAGCAAATTTGATGATAATTCTAAAAGGACGCTTGCATTGTTGGCTCTTCGGCCGGCACCATCTTCTTCTTCACCAGTTAGCGTCTCCCCATCCCTAGCTGCTCCTAGCGTGCTTCTTGGGGGGCTCCTCCTTCTCCAGCTGTGCACGGCAAAGCCCGTCCTGGGTGAGGGTGATGCGGTTCCATATCTCGTACGCTGCGTAGGCGTCCTTTGCCGCGTACTCGATGTTCCTCATGGATAGAGGCAGGGTGGACCAGCGCTTGTGCTTGTCGTCGGTGATCTTCTTCTTCATGTGGTTGTAGTAGTCGTCGATGAGCATGCCGGAGACGTCTCCAAGGGAGTCCAACTCCTTGGTTGCCTCGGGCACCCTCCACTCCTTCTGGATGTCGACGAAGTTGGCGACCTCCAGATTGACGCGCTCTAGCCTGGTTTTGTCGTTGTCGATGGAGAAGCCTGCAAAGGTGTACCTGGGGTCGGCGAGGAAGTTGTCAAAGATGGTGCACCTTTCAGTGGCGCTCAGTTGGAAGAGCAGCACCGAGTGTTTCTTACCGATGGAGAGTTGGCAGAGGGCGGGTTTCTACGTCGCTTCAGGCACATTGTTGTACTCGAGATCAATGCCGACGATCTTGTGGCACTGGAGGCTGAGGTGGCGCTCGTACTGCGTGAGGGTGATCGCCATCTGCTTCTTGCCGTTGGTGTGGATGACGTGCAACTTGGTGTTGCCATGGGCCTCCACGTCCTTGTACTCGTCGGTGAACGCTGATAACCCACAAGTATAGGGGACCGCAACAGTTTTCGAGGGTAGAGTATTCAACCCAAATTTATTGATTCGACACAAGGGGAGCCAAAGAATATTATCAAGTATTAGAAGCTGAGTTGTCAATTCAACCACACCTGGAAACTTAATATCTGCAGCAAAGTGTTTAGTAGCAAAGTAATATGATAGTAGTGGTAACGGTAGCAAAAGGTAGCAGTAGTAAAAGTAAAGTTTTTGGTATTTTGTAGTGATGATAGCAATAACAATGGAAAAGTAAATAAGCGAAGAACAATATATGGAAAGCTCGTAAGCAATGAATCAGTGATGGAGAATTATGCCGGATGTAGTTCATCATGTAACAGTCATAACCTAGGGTGACACAGAATTAGCTCCAGATCATTGATATAATGTAGGCATGTATTCCGAATATAGTCATACGTGCTTATGGAAAAGAACTTGCATGACATCTTTTGTCCTACCCTCCCGTGGCAGCGGGGTCCTTATGGAAACTAAGGGATATTAAGGCCTCCTTTTAATAGAGTACCGGAACAAAGCATTAACACATAGTGAATACATGAACTCCTCAAACTACGGTCATCACCAATAAGTATCCCGATTATTGTCACTTCGGGGTTAACGGAAGGTGACTATAGACTTGCAAGATAGGATCTAGAACTCTCATATATTGATGAAAACATAATAGGTTCAGATCTGAAATCATGGCACTCGGGCCCTAGTGAAAAGCATTAAGCATAGCAAAGTCATAGCAACATCAATCTCAGAACATAGTGGATACTAGGGATCAAACCCTAACAAAACTAACTCGATTACATGATAGATCCCATCCAACCCATCACCATCCAGCAATCCTACGATGAAATTACTCACGCACGGCGGTGAGCATCATGAAATTGGTGATGGAGGATGGTTGATGATGACGATGGCGACGGATTCCCCTCTCCGGAGCCCCGAACGAACTCCAGAACAGCCCTCCCGAGAGGTTTTAGGGCTTGGCGGTAGCTCCATATCGTAAAACGCGATGAATCCTTCTCTTTGATTTTTTTCTCCCCGGAACACAATATATAGAGTTGGAGTTGGAGTCGGAGGAGCTCCAGGGGGCCCATGAGGTAGGAGGCGCGCCCCCCACCCTCGTGGACAGGTGGTGGGCCCCCTGGCCTTCATCTTTTGCAGGTATTTTTTATATTTTCCAAAAAGTTGCTCTGTGAAGTTTCAGGTAATTCCGAGAACTTTTGTTTCTGCACGTAAATAACACCATGGTAATTCTGCTGAAAACAGCATTAGTCCGGGTTAGTTCTATTCAAATCATGCAAGTTAGAGTCCAAAACAAGGGCAAAAGTGTTTGGAAAAGTAGATACGACAGAGACGTATCAACTCCCCCAAGCTTAAACCTTTTCTTGTCCTCAAGCAATTCAGTTGACAAACTGAAAGTGATAAAGAAAAACTTTTACAAACTCTGTTTGCTCTTGTTGTAAATATGTAAAGCCAGCATTCGAGTTTTCAGCAAAGATAATAACTAACCACATTCGCAATAACGCTTAGGTCTCAAGTTTACTCATATCAATGGCATAATCAACTAGCGAGCAATAATAATAAATCTCGGATGACAACACTTTCTCAGAACAATCATAATATGATATAACAAGATGGTATCTCGCTAGCTTTTTCTGAGGCCGCAAAACATAAATGCAGAGCACCTTTAAAGATCAAGGACTGAATAGACATTGTAATTCATGGTAAAAGAGATCAAGTCAAGTCATACCCAATGTAAACTAACAATAATGAATGCAAATGACAGTAGTGCTCTCCAACTGGTGCTTTTTCATAAGAAGATGATGACTCAGCATAAAAGTAAATAGATAGGCCCTTCGCAGAGGGAAGCAGGGATTTGTAGAGGTACCAGAGCTCGGTTTTGAAACAGAGGTGAATAATATTTTGAGCGGTATACTTTCATTGTCAACATAACAACCAAGAGATGGCAATATCTTCCATGCTACACACATTATAGGTAGTTCCCAAACAGAATGGTAAAGTTTATACTCCACCTTCCACCAACAAGCATCAATCCATGGCTTCCTCAAAACAACAAGTGCCTCCAACTAACAAGAGTCCCAAGGGGAGTTTTGTTTGCAATTATTTTGATTTACTTTGCATAAAGCATGGGACTGGGCATCCCGGTGACCAGCCATTTTTCTCGTGAGTAAGGAGCGGAGTCCACTCCTCTTGAGAATAACCCGCCTAACATGGAAGATACGAACAGCCCTAGTTGATACATGAGCTATTCGAGCATACAAAATAGGATATTTATTTGAAGGTTTAGAGTTTGGAACATACAAATTTACTTGGAACGGCAGGTAGATACCGCATATACGAAGGTATAGTGGACTCATGTGGAATAACTTTGGGGTTTATGGAGTTGGATGCACAAGCAGTATTCCCGCTTAGTACAGGTGAAGGCTAGCAAAAGACTGGGAAGCGACCAGCTAGAGAGCGACAACATTCATGAACATGCATTAAAATTAATCAACACTGAATGCAAGCATGAGTAGGATATAATCCACCATGAACATAAATATCGTGAAGGCTATGTTGATTTTGTTTCAACTACATGCGTGAACATGCGCCAAGTCAAGTCACTTAAATCATTCAGAGGAGGATACCACCCTATCATACCACATCATAACCATTTCAATAGCATGTTGGCACGCAAGGTAAACCATTATAACTCATAGCTAATCAAGCATGGCTGAATCAGGAACAATGGCACCAGGTAAACCATTATATCTCTAGCTGTCATTGCAAACATTTTTATTCATAATAGGCTGAATCAGGAACGATGAACTAATCATATTTACAAAAACAAAAGAGGTCGAGTTCATACCAGCTTTTCTCATCTCAGTCAGTCCATCATATATCGTCATAATTGCCTTTCACTTGCATGACCAAATGATGTGAATAATAATAATCGTGCACGTGCATTGGACTAAGCTAGAATCTGCAAGCATTCAATAAACAGGAGAAGACAAGGCAATATGGGCTCTTTTGTCAGATCAACAATAATGCATATAAGAGCCACTTCAACAATTTAATCATGGTCTTCTCCTATCGACCCCCAAAGCAAAGAAAAGAAATAAAACTATTTACACGGGAGAGCTCCCAACAAGCAAAAGAAGAACAGGAAATATTTTTGGGTTTTCTTTTTAATTACTAATACAAGCATTGAAAGTAAACTAATTAAAAGCTACAACTAATTTTTTGATTTTTCTTAAGGTTTATCAAACACACAAGAAGAAAGCATAGAAAGGAAAGTAAACTAGCATGGATGATACAATGAAAAAGTATGAGCACCGACATCTAGCAATGATTGTGTGAACATAAATGTAATGTCGGTGGGAAATAAGTACTCCCCCAAGCTTAGACTTTTGGCCTAAGTTGGTCTATGGCCATGGCTGGCCTGGCGGATATCCATAATAGTAGTTGGGGCCCTTTGTACAGTTCAGGCTTAACTATTTACCAATAATGCCGCCCATACTAAAAGAGTTATCACCGAATAAACCGTGGAGCAAAATAATAATATCAGGGACACTAAGGTTTCCACAGTTTCCGTGGCCAATTAAACAACGACTAGCAAATAATGCAAAATAGCGTAAAACGGGAAAATGTATGCTAGTGATTCGTGCATCGGAAACCTCCCTTGTTTCCCCTACAGTGATAGTATCAATAAACCCATCCACATCCTCGCGATGTGGTTCCTCTGTCTTGCCCTCGAAAGGACTAAACAAACCCGACAAAAATCATAAAGTGACATCTCCTTATTCTCATCATATAAATGAAACTCCACCGTAGGTGGTGAGCTCCTAGAATGGAAATGAAAGTTTTGCACAAAGATATTTGTGAGTAAGAGATACTGATCGCGTTGGTCGTGGAGGAAAGCGGTGAGGCCTGCATTCTTAGCCAATTCATAAACATCTTCATAAATCCCGGTTGCTCTCAAGAAATCATCGGAAGGCCATTCACACAACCGAACCTCCGTGGTGCGAGGCAGATTATACTTAGGCTTCTGTGTCTTTTCCTTTGAGCTTCGGCTCGATGAGCCCCTCAAAAGTCTCTTCATCATTTTCTGAAAAATTCTGAAATTTTTAGTAAATTCAAAATAACAGTAAACCAAACTCAATAATATTGATAGCAACTACTCCTACAAGTGCCTAGAGCCTATATCATGCATCAAAACTACTTGGAACCATATAAATTTGACATGCAAGCTCAAGAACATGGTCACCTGGGCAGCACAAATTTGCAATGAATAAAGCACTAGAACAAAAACTAATTGGACCAATGGAGAAGTCACATACCAAGCAACAATCTCCCCAAGCAGTTTTGTGAGAGGTGCTTTGAGCAAGGAGATCAAAAATGGCAGCAAAACGAGCTTGGACTCGGGTTTGAGCTGGTTGTTCGTGTTTGTGGGAGGAAGAAGGAGTGTGTGGGTGAAAGGATAAGTGGAGGAGGGCCGCTATGGGCCCACGAGGCAGGGGGCGCGCCCAGGGGGGTAGGGCGCGCCCTCCACCCTCGTGGCCAGGTGGATGGCCCCCCTGCTGTGTTCTCAGTGCCAAATATTCTCAAATATTCTAGAAAAAATCATATTTAAATTTCAGGGCATTTGGAGAACTTTTATTTTCGGGGTATTTTTATATTGCATGGATAATCAGATAACATATAGAAAAATATTTATTTTTATTTTATTTAATATAAATAAAAGAAAGTAAAAGTGGGGTACAGAAGGTTGTGCCTTCTAGTTTCATCCATCTCATTCTCATCAAATGGAATCCACTAACAAGGTTGATCAGGCCTTGTTAACAAACTCATTCCGAATAACATGGAACCGGAGAAATTTCGAATAACACTATGTTACCTCAACGGGGATATGCACATCCCCAATAATAAGAATATCATATTTCTTCTTGAAAGTAGGAAGAGGAAATTCAAAACCTCCAAATATAATCGATGGAATTTTTTCAATAGAGTTGATACTATGAACTTGAGGTTGTTTCCTCGGAAAGTGTACCGTATGCTCATTACCATTAACATGAAAAGTGACATTGCCTTTAGTTCAATCAATAACGGCCTCTACAGTGTTCAAGAAGGGTCTTACAAGAATAATAGACATACTATCGTCCTCGGGAATATCAAGAATAACAAAGTCCGTTAAGATAGTAACGTTTGCAACTACAACAGGCACGTCCTCACAAATACCGACAGGTATAGCAGTTGATTTATCAGCTGTTTGCAAAGATATTTTAGTAGGTGTCAACTTATTCAAATCAAGTCTACGATATAAAGAGAGAGGCATAACACTAACACCGGCTCCAAGATCACATAAAGCAGTTTTAACATAGTTTCTTTTAATAGAGCATGGTATACTTGGTACACCGGGATCTCCTAGTTTCTTAGGTATTCCACCCTTAAAAGTATAATTAGCAAGCTGATGTCTACTACGCAACCTTCTTCTTGTAGACGTTGTTGGGCCTCCAATTGCAGAGGTTTGTAGGACAGTAGCAAATTTCCCTCAAGTGGATGACCTAAGGTTTATCAATCCGTAGGAGGTGTAGGATGAAGATGGTGTCTCTCAAGCAACCCTGCAACCAAATAACAAAGAGTCTCTTGTGTCCCTAACACACCCAATACAATGGTAAATTGTATAGGTGCACTACTTCAGCAAAGAGATGGTGATACAAGTGGTATATGGATAGTAGATAAGGGTTTTTGTAATCTGAAAATATAAAAACAGCAAGGTAACTAATGATAAAAGTGAGCACAAACGGTATTGCAATGCTAGGAAACAAGGCCTAGGGTTCATACTTTCACTAGTGCAAGTTCTCTCAACAATAATAACATAATTGGAACATATAACTATCCCTCAACATGCAACAAAGAGTCACTCCAAAGTCACTAATAGCGGAGAACAAACGAAGAGATTATGGTAGGGTACAAAACCACCTCAAAGCTATTCTTTCCAATCAATCCGTTGGGCTATTCCTATAAGTGTCACAAACAGCCCTAGAGTTCGTACTAGAATAACACCTGAAGACACAAATCAACCAAAACCCTAATGTCACCTAGATACTCCAATGTCACCTCAAGTATCTGTGGGTATGATTATATGATATGCATCACACAATCTCAGATTCATCTATTCAAACCAACACAAAGTACTTCAAAGAGTGCCCCAAAGTTTCTACTGGAGAATCATGACGAAAACGTGTGCCAACCCCTATGCATAGGTTCATGGGCGGAACCCGCAAATTGATCACCAAAACATACATCAAGTGAATCATGTGGTATCCCATTGTCACCACAGATACGCACGGCAAGACATACATCAAGTGTTCTCAAATCTTTGAAGACTCAATCTGATAAGATAACTCCAAAGGGGAAACTCAATCCATTACAAGAGAGTAGAGGGGGAGAAAACATCATAAGATCCAACTATAATAGTAAAGCTCGCGATACATCAAGATCGTGCCAAATCAGGAACACGAGAGAGAGAGAGAGAGAGATCAAACACGTAGCTACTGGTACACACCCTCAGCCCCGAGGGAGAACTACTCCCTCCTTGTCATGGAGAGCACCGGGATGATGAAGATGGCCACCGGAAGAGGGATTGCCCCCTCCGGCAGGGTGCCAGAACGGGTCTAGATTGGCTTTCGGTGGCTACGGAGGCTTCTGGCGGCGGAACTCCCGATCTATTGTGCTCCTCGATAGTTTTAGGGTACGTGGGTATATATGGGTGAAAGAAATACGTCAGGGGAGCCACGAGGGGCCCATGAGGGTGGAGGGCGCGCCCTAGGGGGGTCGACGCGCCCCCCTGCCTCATGGCCCCCTCGTTCCTTTCCTGACGTGCACTCCAAGTTTTTCCGATAGCTTTCCTTCCAAAAATAACTTGTCCATTTGATTTTATTCCGTTTCGACTCCGTTTGATATTCCTTTTCTTCGAAACACTGAAATAGGCAAAAACAGCAATTCTGGGCTGGGCCTCGGGTTAATAGGTTAGTCCCAAAAATGATATAAAAGTAGATAATAAAGCCCAATATTGTCCAAAATAGTAGATAATATAGCATGGAGCAATCAAAAATTATAGATACGTTGGAGACGTATCAAGCATCCCCAAGCTTAATTCCTGCTCGTCCTCGAGTAGGTAAATGATAAAAAAAGAATTTTTGATGCGGAGTGTTACTTGGCATAATTTCAATGTAATTCTTCTTAATTGTGGCATGAATATTCAGATCCGAAAGATTCAAGATAAAAGTTCATATTGACATAAAAATAATAATACTTCAAGCATACTAACTAAGCAATTATGTCCTCTCAAAATAACATGGCCAAAGAAAGTTCATCCCTACAAAATCATATAGTTTAGTCATGCTCCATTTTCGTCACACAAGAACGCTCTCGTCATGCACAACCCCGATGACAAGCCAAGCAATTGTTTCATACTTTAGTAATCTCAAACCTATAAACTTTCACGCAATACATGAGCGTGAGCCATGGATATAGCACTATGAGTGGAATAGAATATAATGAGGGGGTTATGTGGATAAGACAAATAGGAGAAAGTCTCACATCAACAAGGCTAATCAATGGGCTATGAAGATGCCCATCGATTGATGTTAATGCAAGGAGTAGGGATTGCCATGCAACGGATGCACTAGAGCTACAAATGTATGAAAGCTCAACAAAAGAAACTAAGTGGGTGTGCATCCAACTTGCTTGCTCACGAAGACCTAGGGCACTTGAGGAGGCCCATTGTTGGAATATACAAGCCAAGTTCTATAATGAAAAATTCCCACTAGTATATGAAAATGACAAAACAAGAGACTCTCTATCATGAAGATTATGGTGCTACTTTGAAGCACAAGTGTGGCAAAGGATAGTAGCATTGTCCCTTCTCTCTTTTTCTCTCATCATTCATTTTTTGGGCCTTCTCTTTTTTTATGGCCTTTCTCTTCTTTTCTTGGGCCTTCTCTTTTTTTATGGCCTTTCTCTTTTTTATGGCCTTTCTCTTTTTTTATTCCTCACTTGGGACAATGCTCTAGAAAATGATGATCATCACACTTCTATTTATTTACAACCCAATGATTACAACTCGATACTAGAACAAAGTATGACTTTGTATGAATGCCTCCGGCGGTGTACCGGGATTGCAATGAATCAAGAGTGACATGTATGAAAAATTATGAACGGTGGCTTTGCCACAAATACGATGTAAACTACATGATCATGCTAAGCAATATGACAATAATGAATGTGTCATGATGAACGGAATGATGGAAAGTTGCATGGCAATATATCTGGGAATGGCTATGGAAATGCCATAATAAGTAGGTATGGTGGCTGTTTTGAGGAAGATATAAGGTGGTTTATGTGTGAAAGAGTGTATCATATCACGGGGTTTGGATGCACCGACGAAGTTTGCACCAACTCTCAATGTGAGAAAGGGAAATGCACGGTACCGAAGAGACTAGCAATGATGGAAGGGTGAGTGAGGGAGTCCTGGATTAGGGGGTGTTCGGATAGCCGGACTATACCTTCGGCCGGACTCCTGGACTATGAAGATACAAGATTGAAGACTCCGTCCCATGTCCGGAAGGGACTTTCCTTGGCGTGGAAGGCAAGCTTGGCGGTGCGGATATGAAGATCTCCTACCATTGTAACCGACTTTGTGTAACCCTAACCCTCTCCGGTGTCTATATAAACCGGAGGGTTTTAGTCCGTAGGACAACATACACATCAACAATCATACCATAGGCTAGCTTCTAGGGTTTAGCCTCCTCGATCTCGTGGTAGATCTACTCTTGTACTACCCATATCATCAATATTAATCAAGCAGGACGTAGGGTTTTACCTCCATCGAGAGGGCCCGAACCTGGGTAAAACTTCGTGTCCCTTGTCTCCTGTTACCATCCGGCCTAGACGCACAGTTCGGGACCCCCTACCCGAGATCCGCCGGTTTTGACACCGACATTGGTGCTTTCATTGAGAGTTCCTCTATGTCGTCGCCGTCAGGCTCGATGGCTCCTACGATCATCGATAGCGATGCAGTCCAGGGTGAGACCTTCCTCCCCGGACAGATCTTCGTCTTCGGCGGCTTCGCACTGCGGGCCAATTCGCTTGGCCGTCTGGAGCAGATCGAAAGCTACGCCCCTGGCCGTCAGGTCATATTTGGAAGTTTTAACTACACGGCTGACATCCGCGAGGACTTGATCTTCGACGGATTCGAGCCACAGCCGAGCGCGCCGCACTGTCACGACGAGCATGATCTAGCTCTGCCGCCGAACAGTGCCCTGGAGGCCGCACCCGCATCGGCTCCGACCCTTAATTCGGAGCCAACTGCGCCGATCGAGGATGGGCGGTTGGACGCCACCTCGGGGGCTGCGACCCCAACGGCGATTGAGCCAAGCACCAGCCCCGTACTCTGCGAGACTCGTGACTCCAAGGAGCCGGACTCCTCTCCGGACTCCGAACCCTCCGCGCCCCTGCCGATTGAATCCGATTGGGCGCCGATCATGGAGTTCACTGCCGCGGACATCTTTCAGCACTCGCCTTTCGGCGATATCCTGAAGTCACTAAAGTCTCTCTCTTTATCTGGAGAGCCCTGGCCGGACTACGGTCAGCAAGGTTGGGATACGGACGATGAAGAAATTCAAAGCCCACCCACCACCCACTTTGTAGCCACTGTCGACGACTTAACCGACATGCTCAACTTCGACTCCGAAGATATCGACGGTATGGACACCGATGAAGGAGATGATGAAGAACCAGCGCCTACTAGGCCCTGGAAAGCCACCTCGTCATATGACATATACATGGTGGACACCCCAAAAGAGGGAGATGGCGATGGAACAGCGGAGGATGACCCCTCCAAGAAACAGCCTAAGCGCCGGCGTCAGTGGCGCCGCTCAAAATCCCGCCAAAACAAACACGGTGATTCCAGCACGGGAGATAATAATACTCCGGAAAGCGCCGAAGAAAACCCCCTCCAGCAAGATTTAGCACAGGAGGATGGAGAAACCAGCCCTCATGAGAGAGCGGCAGACAGAGAGGTCGAGGACGATAATTATATGCCTCCCTCCGAAGACGAGGCAAGCCTCGACGACGACGAATTTGTCGTGCCAGAGGATCCCGTCGAGCAAAAGCGTTTTCAACGCAGGCTTATGGCCACGGCAAGAAGCCTCAAGAAAAAACAGCAACAACTTAGAGCTGATCAAGATTTGCTAGTCGACAGATGGACTGAAGTCCTTGCGGCCGAAGAGCATAAACTCGAACGCCCCTCCAAGAGCTACCCAAAGCGCAGGTTGCTACCCCGATTAGAGGAGGAAGCACTTGATGCGGCCGACCGGCCACCTCGTGGTCGCGACAGAGAGGCCTCTCGGCCCTCCACTCAAGCCGCACCCCGTACCAAGGCACGGGAATATGCGCCGGACTTACGAGACATGTTGGAGGACAAGGCAAGGCAAACAAGATCGATCTACGGATCGCGTGGGCGCCCCACGGCTCGAGACGGTAACCGTCACGCCGGCCACAAATTCGGCGGGGCCGAACACAGTAGACAAGGCTCATTGGAGCTACGTCACGATATAGCCCAGTACAGAGGCGCCGCACACCCACTCTGCTTTACAGACGAAATAATGGATCATCAAATCCCCGAGGGTTTCAAACCCGTAAACATCGAATCATATGATGGCACAACAGATCCTGCGGTATGGATCGAGGATTATCTCCTTCATATCCACATGGCCCGCGGCGATGATTTCCACGCCATCAAATACCTCCCACTCAAGCTTAAAGGACCAGCTCGGCATTGGCTTAACAGCTTGCCAACAGGATCAATCAGTTGTTGGGAGGACCTGGAAGCCGCATTCCTCGACAATTTCCAGGGCACTTATGTGCGACCCCCAGACGCCGATGACCTAAGTCACGTAATTCAGCAGCCAGAGGAATCGGCCAGGCAATTCTGGACACGGTTCCTAACAAAGAAAAATCAAATAGTCGACTGTCCGGACGCTGAGGCCCTAGCAGCCTTCAAACACAATATCCGTGACGAGTGGCTGGCCCGGCACCTTGGACAGGAAAAGCCGAAATCTATGGCAGCACTCACGACACTCATGACCCGCTTTTGCGCGGGAGAAGACAGCTGGCTTGCTCGTAGCAACAATATGACCAAGAACCCTGGTAATTCGGACACCAGGGACAGTAGTGGCAGGTCGCGTCGCAACAAGCAGAAGCGCCGCATTAACGGCGACAATGCTGAGGATACGGCAGTTAATGCCGGATTCAGAGGCTCTAAATCCGGTCAGCGGAAAAAGCCATTCAAAAGGAATCCTAGGGGCCCGTCCAGTTTGGACCGAATACTCGACCGCTCGTGCCAGATACATGGCACCCCCGAAAAGCCAGCCAATCACACCAACAGGGATTGTTGGGTGTTCAAGCAGGCAGGCAAGTTAAACGCCGAAAATGAAGACAAGGGGCTGCATAGCGATGACGACGAGGAGCCCCGGCCGCCGAACAACAGTGGACAGAAGGGTTTTCCCCCACAAGTGCGGACGGTGAACATGATATACGCAACCCACGTCCCCAAAAGGGAGCGGAAGCGCGCGTTAAGGGACGTATACGCGGTAGAGCCAGTCGCCCCAAAGTTCAACCCATGGTCCTCCTGCCCGATCACCTTTGATCGAAGGGACCATCCCACTAGCATCCGTCATGGCGGATTCGCCGCATTGGTTCTAGACCCAATTATTGACGGATTTCATCTCACTAGAGTCCTTATGGACGGCGGCAGCAGCCTGAACCTGCTTTACCAGGATACAGTGCGGAAAATGGGCATAGATCCCTCGAGGATTAAGCCCACCAAAACGACCTTTAAAGGCGTAATACCAGGTGTAGAGGCCAACTGTACAGGCTCAGTCACACTTGAAGTGGTCTTCGGATCTCCGGATAATTTCCGAAGCGAGGAGTTAATCTTCGACATAGTCCCGTTTCGCAGTGGCTATCACGCACTGCTCGGGCGAACCGCATTCGCTAAGTTCAATGCGGTACCGCATTACGCATACCTTAAGCTCAAGATGCCAGGCCCTCGAGGAGTAATTACGGTCAATGGAAACACCGAACGCTCCCTCCGAACGGAGGAGCACACGGCGGCCCTTGCAGCGGAAGTTCAAAGCAGCCTCTCCAGGCAGTTCTCCAGTCCGGCCACTAAACGACCGGACACCGTCAAGCGCGCCCGGAGTAACCTACAACAAGACCGCCTGGCACGATCCGAGCAGGCGTAGCAATGCGGCCCCAACCCCAACCCTCGCAAAAAGGCGACGCCAGTACTTCGCGTACATAACTACGCTCTAGAGATACCATGGGCACAGGGGGAGGGGCACCATCACGGCACGCCCAAAACACGGCTTAAACCGTACCAGGGGCTGCCGATTTTTTAATTTTCTCTTACTTTCAGGACTTCATCCTTCGGAAGGCCTGTTCGGCAGTTCAATTGCCGCACAAACGATGCAAGAACCAGGGAAGCAGACAAGCCACGCCGCACTACGGAACTCCCAGGTGGTCTCTATCACGAGCAGTATACCCGTTCCGCATACTATTCCGCAGCTTGCCCCTGGAACGGACATGTTAACTAGTCCAACCTTCCACTTATCGCATTATTTGTATCGTTCTGCTTTGATCGCAGCCCTTTTTAATAAACAATGCATAGCTTTCGTCTATTTTTGCATTACCTTTTTTCTTTATATATGTTCCTTAACGACATGTTGCACCCGTACACGTTGGTACGGCCAAAATACGCCAGGGGCTTTAGTACCCCTCAATATGGTGTGAGAAGTCCGAACACTTTAACAAGTGCGGCACCCCGAACTTATAGCATTATATGCATCGGCTCCGAATCATGTCTTGGGTCAATAGTTGGGTTTGCCCGGCTCCTATGTTTTGGTGCCTTACGTTCCGCTATATCGGCTAAGGTAGCACTAGGAGAACCACTGCGATTGTGCCCCGGTTGAGCTGGGTCGAGCACCTCAGTGGAGAAAGCTAAAACTGACTGTCATGATGAAGCGAGAGCTGGTCGCTGTTCGAGAGGTTTTTTCGAGTCCCTAAAGACTTATGCCGCTTAGGGCGAGGAGCCGGCTCTGTCCGGCCAAGGCGTGGATAGCGCCCCGAACTCGGTCTTCCGAATACCAGGGGCTTCGCCGAAATTTAAAATTATAGAATTCTATGGCTAAGTGAGAGTGTTCACGCATTATAGTCCGATTGCCTTGTTCGTTGGGCTGAGCGCCTCCCTCGAAGGACCCAAACATGGGAAAAAGAGCGCTCAGGTTTATCCCCGAACACCCCAGCACTAGCGGCACGGGGGCAGAAGCCGACGACTCGCCATCTCTCAGAATTGATAAACAGCCGCACAGAAGGTAATATTTTAAATTCCAACAGCATTGCTTAGCGCATATAAACAAGTTTTCAGCGCACAGGACAAAACGAGCAAGTTTCACTCAAAAATTACATCCCTAGAACATTCATCCGCCACAAGGCGGGCACCCTTCAGAACATCCTTATAGTAATTCTCGGGCTTGCGATGCTCTTTCCCCGGCGGTGGCCCGTCCTTCACAAGCTTCTCAGCATCCAGCTTGCCCCAGTGCACCTTAGCACGGGCAAGGGCCCTACGGGCACCCTCAATGCAGACGGAGCGCTTGATGACTTCGAGCCTTGGACAGGCCTCCACCAGCCGCCGCACCAGCCCGAAATAGCTCCCAGGCAGAGCCCCTCCAGGCCACAGCCGAACAATGAGGCCCTTCATGGCCTGTTCGGCCGCCTTGTGGAGCTCGACCAGTTGCTTCAGCTGGTCGCTCAGGGGCACGGGGTGTCCGGCCTCAGCGTACTGAGACCAGAACACCTTCTCCGTCGAGCTGCCCTCCTTGGCTCGTTAGAATGCGGCGGCATCGGACACACTCCGGGGAAGATCTGCGAACGCTCCTGGAGAGCTCCGGATTCGGGTAAGTAACAAGTAACTCACGTTTATGTGTTTGCTTTGCATAAAGAATGCCTTACCCGCCGCTATCTTCTTCACCTCATCCAACTCCTGGAGGGTCTTCTGGGATTCGGCCTTGGCAGACTTGGCATTTTCAATAGCCACCGCGAGCTCAGACGCTCGCGTCTTTGAGTCAAGCTCCAAACTCTCATGTTTTTCCATGAGAGCCTGGAGCTCTTGCCACACCTTGCAACCTCGGCCTCATACTTCTCCCGCTCGGTGCGCTTCGAGGCTGCCCTCTTCTCGGCCTCGTCCAGCGCTTGCTTAAGGGTCGCCACCTCAGACGTGGCCCCTACAATTGCCACGATAATCCTGTCATTTTTTGCAATTGCACCTTATATATATATATATATATATATATATATTTAAAACAAGGTATTTCTTACCTTCATGGTCCTCGAGCTGCTTCTTGGCATGCCCGAGCTCTTGCTCGGATCGCTCGAGGTCCTGCTTTAGCGTGTCCACTTCCGCAGTCAGTGCGGCGGACGCAAGCAGGGTAGCCTGCACATGCATATTGACTCATTTTTGTTAGACTCCTGCGAATTCTATTTGATCCTCTATTCGTCTTTTCTTTCCGAATGCCAAACAGAGCATCAGGGGCTACTGTCTATGCGGTACTATTATTTACACTTTCTTTACTTACCTCAAAGCCTGTCAAAAGGCTAGTACAAGCTTCAGTCAGTCCGTTTTTGGCGGACTGAACCTTCTGGACCACCGCACTCATAATAGCGCGGTGCTCCTCGTCAATGGAGGCGCCTTGGAGCGCCTCCAACATATTGTCCGGCGCCTCCGGTTGGACGGGGGCCGCCGGCACGGTGGACTTGCTCCTCTTGGAAGGAGGTACCCCGCCGGACTCTGGAACCTTTCAAGGTTCCGGAGCGGTGTCCGGCCTCGAGCCGGACTTGGAGCCCCAGGGGGTTTCATCCCCTTTACTCCTGGAGTCTGGGAGGTCGCCTTGCAGCGCCTCCAGGACCACCTCTTCCCGGCTTGGAACCTGTTGGGACAACACTTCGGTGTCGTCCGTAGGGCGGGGGGAGGAAGCCGTCGGAACGAGTTCACATCCGACGAGTCCAGTGAGCCGCTCGATGATGCGTCGAGCTGGTCTTTGGGTGGGCTGCATAAACATATTCGATGTAAGGGGAAGCTGTGCAATAAACGAATACTATGAATTACTCTGGTATCCGAATACTTACAATTTCGCCAGGGGCTTGGCCCTAGGCGCCCACTCCTCTCCACCGCCGTCGGCGTCAGTGGAGCAGTCCGGAGGAAGGGTTTTCCCCTTCTTGGACCCTTCGGCTCCCCAGTTGGGGCGGCCTTCCTTTTCTTCCCTTCCCCCGTTGGTGGGGGAGGGGTCTCTTCTTCCTCCTCCTCGTCTTCACGGGAGGAGTGCGTCTTGGATTCGTCGGATGATGAATCCAACACCTCTGGGCGTCGGGCACTCTTTCAAGTCCCCGTGGCCTTCTTCTTGACCTTCTTCTCCGGCACCACATAGGGTGCCGGAACCAGCAGCCTCGCCAAGCGAGCGTTCGCTGGGCCTTCGAGCAAAGGAGCCGGACAGTTGATCTGTCCGGACTTTGCCTGCCAATCCTGTCAAAGGTAAGGGAGCTTAAATCCCGCACAGATTTAAAACTATGAAAAACTAGTGCCCTGTAAAAGGTACAAAAAACTTACCGCGCTAGCGTGACGCTGCATGCTGAATCCGCGATCCTCAGTAGCGGATGCGGGAGCCTTGGCGCCCTTGAAAAGCACCTTCCAGGCATCTTCGTACGTCGTGTCGAAGAGCCTTCTCAGAGTTCGGTGCTGCGCCGGATTGAACTCCCATAGATGGAAGGCCCGTTGTTGACACGGGAGGCTCAGGCGTATGAGCATAACCTGGACTACGTTGACGAGCCTGAGCTACTTGTTCGCCAGGGATTGGATGCATGTTTGCAGTCCGGTTACCTCTTTTTGGCTGCCCCACGACAGGCCCGTCTCTTTCCAGGACGTGAGCCGCGTTGGGGGTCCGGACCGGAACTCGGGGGCTGCGACCCACTTAGGGTCGCGTGGCTCGGTGATGTAAAACCACCCTGATTGCCACCCCCTCAGGGTCTCCACAAAGGAGCCCCCGAGCCAAAGGACATTGGCCATCTTGCCCACCATGGCACCTCCGCACTCCGCCTGGTTGCCGCGCACCACCTTCGGCTTGATGTTGAAAGTCTTGAGCCATAGGCCGAAATGGGGGCGGATGTGGAGGAAAGCCTCGCACACGACGATAAATGCTGAGATGTTGAGGACAAAATTCGGGGCCAGATCATGGAAATCCAGGCCATAGTAGAACATGATCCCCTGGACAAATGGATGGAGAGGGAAACCCAGTCCGCGGAGGAAATGGGGGAGGAACACCACCCTCTCATGGGGCCTAGGGGTGGGGATGAGCTGCCCCTTTCGGGGAGCCGGTACGCGATGTCGTTAGACAGGTATCCGGCCTTCCTCAGCTTTTTGATGTGTCCCTCCGTGACGGAGGAGACCATCCACTTGCCTCCCGCTCCGGACATGGCTGGAGAAGGTTGAGGTGGGGAGTGCGGACTTGGGCGCTGGAGCTCGAGTGTGCAAGAATGGATAGGCGAAGGAGGAAGAAGGCGTAGGTGAAAAGGTGGATCTTTATCCCCTTATATGGGTGGACGCAACTACATGTCCCCACCAGCCTGGTAAAACTCGCTTATCTCCAAGCGCCGTAATCGATGGCGCGGTTGGGTTACCCACGCCCGTATTGATGAGAATCCCGGGATAAGGGGACACGATCTCTGCTTTAACAAGACGTGCCAAGGAAACCGCCTCGCATGACGCGCTGAGGTGGGATAATGAAACGACTCGAATAAAGGCTTGGCCGTGGTGTGACACGCTACGGAATACGTCAGCAGATTAGATTTGTGTAAATATTATTCTCTCTATGGCAATATGTGGAAACTTATTTTGCAGAGCCGGACACTATCTTTGTGTTCAAAATCTTCTATGAAGTACTTGGAGGAGGAACCCGCCTTGCAATGCCGAAGACAATATGCGCGCCGGACTCGTCGTCATTGAAGCCTGGTTCAGGGGCTACTGAGGGAGTCCTGGATTAGGGGGTGTTCGGATAGCCGGACTATACCTTCAGCCGGACTCCTGGACTATGAAGATACAAGATTGAAGACTCCGTCCCGTGTCCGGAAGGGACTTTCCTTGGCGTGGAAGGCAAGCTTGGCGATACGGATATGAAGATCTCCTACCATTGTAACCGACTCTATGTAACCCTAACCCTATCCGGTGTCTATATAAACCGGAGGGTTTTAGTCCGTAGGACAACATACACATCAACAATCATACCATAGGCTAGCTTCTAGGGTTTAGCCTCCTCGATCTCATGGTAGATCTACTCTTGTACTACCCATATCATCAATATTAATCAAGCAGGACGTAGGGTTTTACCTCCATCGAGAGGGCCCGAACCTGGGTAAAACTTCGTGTCCCTTGTCTCCTGTTACCATCCGGCTTAGACGCATAGTTCGGGACCCCCTACCCGAGATCCGCCGTTTTTGACACCGACAGTGAGAGTGTGTATAATCCATGGACTCAACATTAGTCATAAAGAACTCACATACTTATTGCAAAAATCTACAAGTCATCAAAAACCTCGGCACTACGCGCATGCTCCTAGGGGGATAGATTGGTAGGAAAAGACCATCGCTCGTCCCCGACCGCCACTCATAAGGAAGACAATCAAATAACACCTCATGTTTCAAATTTGTTACACAACGTTTACCATACGTGCATGCTACGGGACTTGCAAACTTCAATACAAGCATTTCTCAAATTCACAACTACTCAACTAGCACGACTTTGATATTATTACCTCCATATCTCAAAACAATCATGAAAGTTTTTACTATTCTTGGATGCCTAGCATATTAGGATTATTTAAGCAAATTACCATGCTATTTAAAACTCTCAAAATGATATAAGTGAAGCATGAGAGTTCATCTATTTCTATAATACCACCACCATGCTCTAACAAGATATAAGTGAAGCACTAGATCAAACGACAAACTACTCCGAAAGATATAAGTGAAGATCAATGAGTAGTCGAATAATTATGCAACTATGTGAAGACTCTCTAACATTTAATAATTTCAGATCTTTGTATTTTATTCAAACAGCAAGCAAAACAAAAGAAAATAAAATGACTCTCCAAGCAAAACACATATCATGTGGCGAATAAAAATATAGCTCCAAGTAAACTTGCCGATAAACGAAGACGAAAGAGGGGATGCCTTCCGGGGCATCCCCAAGCTTAGGATCTTGGTTGTCATTGAATAATACCTTGGGGTGCCTTGGGAATCCCCAACCTTAGGCTCTTGCAACTCCTCATTCCATAGTCCATCGAATCTTTACCCAAAACTTGAAAACTTCACAACACAAAACTTAACAGAAAACTCGTGAGCTCCGTTAGCGAAAGAAAAGAAAACACCACTTCAAAGTACTGTAATGAACTCATTCTTTATTTATATTGGTGTTAAACCTAAAATATTCCAACTTCTCTATGGTTTATAAACTCTTTTACTAGCCATAGATTCATTAAAATAAGCAAACAACACACGAAAAACAGAATCTGTCAAAAACAGAACAGTCTGTAGTAATCTGTAACTAACGAAAACTTCTGGAACCCCAAAAATTCTAAAATAAATTTCTGGACCTGAGGAATTTATCTATTAATCATATTCAAAAATAATTAACTAAATAGCACTCTCCAAATAAAAATGGCAGCAATTCTCGTGAGCGCTAAAGTTTCTGTTTTTTACAGCATGATCAACAAGACTTTCCCCAAGTCTTCCCAACGGTTCTACTTGGCACAAACACTAATTAAAACATAAAAACACAACCAAAAAAGAGGCTAGATAAATTATTTATTGCTAAACAGGAGCAAAAAGCAAAGAACAAAAATAAAATTGGGTTGCCTCCCAACAAGCGCTATCGTTTAACGCCCCTAGCTAGGCATGATTATTTCAATGATGCTCATATAAGAGATAAGAATTGGAACATAAAGAGAGCATCATGAAGAATATGACTAGCACATTTAAGTCTAACCCACTTCCTATGCATTGGGATTTTGTGAGCAAACAATTTATGGGATCAATAATCAACTAGCATAGGAGGGCAAAACAAGCATAACTTCAAAACTTTAAGCACATAGAGAGGAAACTTGATATTATTGAAATTCTTACAAGCATATATTCCTCCCTCATAATAATTTTCAGTATCATCATGAATGAATTCAACAACATAACCAGCACCTAAAGCATTCTTTTCATGATCTACAAGCATAGAAATTTTATTATTCTCCACATAAGCAAAATTCTTCTCATTCGGAATAGTGGGAGTATCATAAGAAACTCGAATACTATAAATTGTTTCCACATTAAAAGAGTAATGTTCAGAAAAGGGGTAACCATAATCATGACAAGTTTTATAAATATAATCACTACTTTTTATAGCATAAGTATCATCACAATAATCATCATAAGTAGGAGGCATGCTATCATCATTATAAATTTGCATATCAAAACTTGGGAGACTAAAAATATCATCTTCATTGAACGTAGCATCCCCAAGCTTGGGACAAACATTAATTGCAGCAAATATATTCTCAAAAACATCATCTTCATCAAACATAGCATCCCCAAGCTTGGGCCTTTTCGTATCATAAGCATAATCACTCTCGTCATTAATAGTATGGATATTCAAGGAATTCATACTAACAACACTGCAATCATGCTCATCATTCAAATATTTAGTGCCAAACATTTTAATGGATTCTTCTTCTAGCACTTGAGCACAATTTTACTTCCCATCATACTCACGAAAGATATTAAAAAGATGAAGTGTATGAGACAAACTCAATTCCATATTTTTGTAGTTTTCTTTTATAAACTAAACTGGTGATAAAACAAGAAACTAAAAGACTCGATTGCAAGATCTAAAGATATACCTTCAAGCTCTAACCTCCCCGGCAATGGCGCTAGAAAATAGCTTGATGTCTACTACACAACCTTCTTCTTGTAGACGTTGTTGGGCCTCCAAGTGCAGAGGTTTGTAGGACAGTAGCAAATTTCCCTCAAGTGGGTGACCTAAGGTTTATCAATCCGTAGGAGGCGTAGGATGAAGATGGTCTCTCTCAAGCAACCCTGCAACGAAATAACAAAGAGTCTCTTGTGTCCCCAACACACCCAATACAATGGTAAATTGTATAGGTGCACTAGTTCGGCGAAGAGATGGTGATACAAGTGGTATATGGATAGTAGATAAGGGTTTTTCTAATCTAAAAATATAAAAACAGCAAGGTAACTAATGATAAAAGTGAGAACAAACGGTATTGCAATGCTAGGAAACAAGGCCTAGGGTTCATACTTTCACTAGTGCAAGTTCTCTCAACAATAATAACATAATTGGAACATATAACTATCCCTCAACATGCAACAAAGAGTCACTCCAAAGTCACTAATAGCAGAGAACAAACGAAGAGATTATGGTAGGGTACGAAACCACCTCAAAGTTATTCTTTCCAATCAATCTGTTGGGCTATTCCTATAAGTGTCACAAACAGCCCTAGAGTTCATACTAGAATAACACCTTAAGACACAAATCAACCAAAACCCTAATGTCACCTAGATACTCCAATGTCACCTCAAGTATCCGTGGGTATGATTATATGATATGCATCACACAATCTCAGATTCATCTATTCAAACCAACACAAAGTACTTCAAAGAGTGCCCCAAAGTTTCTACTGGAGAATCGCGATGAAAACGTGTGCCAACCCCTATGCATAGGTTCATGGGCGGAACCCGCAAGTTGATCACCAAAACATACATCAAGTGAATCACGTGGTATCCCATTGTCACCACAGATATGCACGGCAAGACATACATCAAGTGTTCTCAAATCTTTAAAGACTCAAACCGATAAGATAACTCCAAAGGGGAAACTCAATCCATTACAAGAGAGTAGAGGGGGGAGAAAACATCATAAGATCCAACTATAACAGCAAAGCTCGCGATACATCAAGATCCTGCCAAATCAAGAACACGAGAGAGAGAGAGAGAGAGATCAAACACATAGCTATTGGTACATACCCTCAGCCCCGAGGGAGAACTACTCCCTCCTCGTCATGGAGAGCACCGGGATGATGAAGATGGCCACTGGAGAGGGATTGTCCCCTCCGGCAGGGTGCCGGAACGGGTCTAGATTGGCTTTCGGTGGCTACGGAGGCTTCTGTCGGCGGAACTCCCGATCTATTGTGCTCCTCGATAGTTTTAGGGTACGTGGGTATATATGGGTGAAAGAAATACGTCAGGGGAGCCACGAGGGGCCCACGAGGGTGGAGGGCGCGCCCTAGGGGGTCGACGCGCCCCTGCCTCGTGGCTCCCTCGTTCCTTTCCTGATGTGCACTCCAAGTTTTTCCGGTAGCTTTCCTTCCAAAAATAACTTCTCCAGTTGGTTTCATTCCGTTTCGACTCCGTTTGATATTCCTTTTCTTCGAAACACTGGAATAGGCAAAAAACAGCAATTCTGGGTTGGGCCTCCGGTTAATAGGTTAGTCCCAAAAATGATGTAAAAGTGGATAATAAAGCCCAATTTTGTCCAAAACAGTAGATAATATAGCATGGAGCAATCAAAATTTATAGATACGTTGGAGACGTATCACAAGCATGGTGGAAATTTCAGCTTCCGGTATCTTTCTTTTATTAGTGACAATTTCTTTCATATACTTAGCATAAGGTTCATTTTGAGCATATCAGTTAATCGCATACGCAAAAGGATAGGTCTAATCATTTCAGCAAAGCGCTCAAAATCCTCATCATCATTTTTCTTGGATGGTTTGGGAGGAAAAGGCATGGGTTTCTGAACCCAAGGCTCTCTTTCTTTACCATGTTTCCTAGCAACAAAGTATGTCTTATCATAACATTGATTCTTTGATTGTGGGTTATCAAGATCAACAGCAGGTTCAATTTATACATCATTATCATTACTAAGTTGAGCATCATCATGAATATTATTATTAACATTATCACTAGTTTCAGGTTCATTATCAGATTGTGTTTCAGCATCAGAAATAGAAATATCATTTGGATTCTCAGGTGTTTCAGTAATAGGTTCACTAGAAGCATGAAATTCCTATCATTTTTCTTTTTCTTCCTTTTAGAAGGACTAGGTGCATCTATATTATTTCTCTGAGAATCTTGCTCAATTCTCTTAGTGTGGCATTCATGATACAAAGGTTCCTGAGTCATTTTACCACCTCTAGTCATAACTCTAACAACATTATCATTATTCTTACTATTCAATTCATTGAGAAAATCATTTTGAGCTTTAAGTACTTGTTCTACTTGAGTGGTAACCATAGAAGCATGTTTGCTAATAAGTTTAAGTTCACCTTTGACATTAGCCATATAATCACCCAAGTGTTCAAGCATATTTGAATTGTATTTCAATTGTCTACCAAAATAAGCATTAAAATCTTCTTGCTTAGCCATAAATTTATCAAACTCATCTAAGCAGGGGCTAGCAAACTTAGTAAATGGGATTTCCGCTTTATCATATCTATAGAGGGAATTTACCTTTACTACCTATGTTGGGTTATCAAGATCATGAGTTTCTTCGATAGGTAATGGATTAGGATCATATGTTTCTTCAACAGGCGATAAATTAAGACCATGTATTTCTTCAATAGGAGGTAAATTCTTAACATCTTCAGCTTTAATACTTTTTTCTTTCATAGATTTATTTGCCTCTTGCATATCTTCAGGACTGAGAAATAGAATACCCCCTCTTCTTCGGAGTTGGTTTAGGAATAGGCTCAGGAACTGGCTCGGGAGGTGTCCAATTATTTTCATTTGTCAACATATTATTCAATAGAATTTCAGCTTCATCCGTGTCCTTTCCCTGAAAACAGAACCAGCACAACTATCCAGGTAATCTCTAGAAGCATCGGTTAGTCCATTATAAAAGATATCAAGTATTTCATTTTTCTTAAGAGGATGATCAGGCAAAGCATTAAGTAATTTGAGGAGCCTCCCCCAAGCTTGTGGGAGACTCTCTTCTTTAATTTGCACAAAATTATATATATCCCTTAAAGCAGCGTGTTTCTTATGAGCAGGGAAATATTTAGCAGAGAAGTAATAAATCATATCCTGGGGACTACGCACACAACCAGGATCAAGAGAATTAAACCATATCTTAGCATCACCCTTTAATGAGAACGGAAATATTTTAAGGATATAAAAGTAGCAAGTTCTCTCATCATTAGTGAACAGGGTAGCTATATCATTTAATTTAGTAAGATGTGCCACAACAGTTTTAGATTCATAGCCATGAAAAGGATCAGATTCAACCAAAGTAATTATATCAGGATCAACAAAGAATTCATAATCCCTATCAGTAACACGGATAGGTGAAGTAGCAAAAGCAGGGTCAGGTTTCATTCTAGCATTTAGTGATTGTTGATTCCGTTTAGCTAATAACCTCTTAAGTTCGTATCTATCTTTGCAAGCTAAAATAGCTAAATAAGCTTCTTTATCAAAAACATAACTCTCAGGAATAACAGGCCAGTCTTCATCATCAATTTCATCATTATTTTCATATTCAATATTTTCATTCTCTCTAGCCCTAGCAAGTTGTTCATCAAGAAATTCACCAAGTGGCATAGTAGTATCAAGCATAGAAGTAGTTTCATCATAAGTATCATGCATAGCGGAAGTAGCATCATCAATAACATGCGACATATCAGAACGAATAGCAAAAGCAGGTTTAGGTGTCGCAAGCTTACTCATAAGAGAAGGTGAATCAAGTGCAGAGCTAGATGGCAGTTCCTTACCTCCCCTCGTAGTTGAGGGATAGATCTTGGTTTTTGGATCTCTCAAGTTCTTCATAATGATAAGCAGATATAAATCCCAAGTGACTCAAAGAATAGAGTTATGCTCCCCGGCAACGGCGCCAGAAAATAGTCTTGATAACCCACAAGTATAGGGGATCGCAACAGTTTTCGAGGGTAGAGTATTCAACCCAAATTTGTTGATTCGACACAAGGGGAGCCAAAGAATATTCTCAAGTATTAGCAGCTGAGTTGTCAATTCAACCACACCTAGAAACTTAATATCTGCAGCAAAGTGTTTAATAGCAAAGTAATATGATAGTAGTGGTAACGATAGCAAAAGGTAACAGTAGTAAAAGTAATGTTTTTGGTATTTTGTAGTGATGATAGAAATAACAACAGAAAAGTAAATAAGCGAAGAACAATATATGGAAAGCTCGTAGGCAATGGATCACTGATGGAGAATTATGCCGGATGCGGTTCATCATGTAACAGTCATAACCTAGGGTGACACAGAATTAGCTCCAGTTCATTGATATAATGTAGGCATGTATTCCGAATATAGTCATACGTGCTTATGGAAAAGAACTTGCATGACATCTTTTGTCCTACCCTCCCATGGCAGCGGGGTCCTTACGGAAACTAAGGGATATTAAGGCCTCCTTTTTAATAGAGTACCAGAACAAAGCATTAACACATAGTGAATACATGAACTCCTCAAACTACGGTCATCACCGGTAAGTATCCCGATTATTGTCACTTCGGGGTTAACGGAAGGTGACTATAGACTTGCAAGATAGGATCTAGAACTCTCATATATTGATGAAAACATAATAGGTTCAGATCTGAAATCATGGCACTCGGGCCCTAGTGACAAGCATTAAGCATAGCAAAGTCATAGCAACATCAATCTCAGAACATAGTGGATACTAGGGATCAAACCCTAACAAAACTAACTCGATTACATGATAGATCCCATCCAACCCATCACCGTCCAGCAAGCCTACGATGGAATTACTCACGCACGGCGGTGAGCATCATGAAATTGGTGATGGAGGATGGTTGATGATGACGATGGTGACGGATTCCCCTCCCCGGAGCCCCGAACGGACTCCAGATCAGCCCTCCTGAGAGTTTTAGGGCTTGGCGGCGGCTCTGTATCGTAAAACGCGATGAATCCTTCTCTCTGATTTTTTTTCTCCCCGAAACACAATATATAGAGTTGGAGTTGGAGTCAGAGGAGCTCCAAGGGGCCCACGAGGTAGGGGGCGCACCCTAGGGGGCCAGGCGCGCCCCCACCCTCGTGGATAGGTGGTGGGCCCCCTGGCCTTCATCTTTTGCAGGTATTTTTATATTTTCCAAAAAGTTGCTCCGTGAAGTTTCAGGTCATTCCGAGAACTTTTGTTTCTGCACATAAATAACACCATGGTAATTCTGCTGAAAACAGCATCAGTCCGGGTTAGTTCATTCAAATCATGCAAGTTAGAGTCCAAAACAAGGGCAAAAGTGTTTGGAAAAGTAGATAATACGGAGACGTATCAAATGCCATCGCCGGTAGTAGGGCTTGGTGTTTTGTGTGGAGATGGATGTGATGGAGCGATTTGGTGGCAGCGCAATGAATACTTGTGTTGTTATGGATGAGAAGGCCTATGGCAGGGGTCTGAATTTAAGAGGAGGGTGCGGGGTGGGATGGCTGCATTGGATGAACTGCACGATCTCGCTGACGATGCGGTTTGTGCAGATCGTGGGTTGGTGTTGCGTCTGTGATCGTGGGCTTGTGGCGATGGAACCGCTCCGATTGGGTGGTTGTATGCGAACATGGTGTTTTTTTAATGTGGTTTTTTTATCAGTAAATTTTTTTAACCACCACTATCTGTGCGAACGGGGATTTTGTCACGTTTATATGTATCTTGCGTGATAATGAAACTGCATTGATTACAGTTCTGAACTGCATCGTGTGCAACGGAGAACTGCATTCTGTGTACAGGTGCGTACTACACAGTATTTTTTGTGTGTCCTTGCTGCAGCCCCTGAATAAAGTACAATGTATTCCGCAATTTTACGAGTTTTTCGATGTGTTTTATACCATGTATTTATTCATGTAGGTAATTCGGAACTGGATTGCTAAACCGTACTGCTTCGTGTAACGAAATGCATTGCATTTTTCTAGTGCTGTGCACTGCATCTGTTTTTTGCCTGTACTTACTGCAGTCCCTGGTACGGGAGGGGTAGGGGGTTGGGCCCCCTCCCCCAACTTTTTTTTTGAAGTTATTGTTTTTTCTTAGTGGGCCTTGTTGGCCCTGTGTTCGTGGAGTGAAGACGCATTGGGCCCAAGTCGACCTGTGAGCACGGCTGGTTCCCGATGCGCTGTGTATGCGGCCTAATGTTTAGTCCCACCTCACCCGCAGAAGGCGCGCCTGACCTGTTTATAAGCGCTGGCGAGGCAGTCGTACCGAACTCCTCTGGTTACTTATTTGGGCGCTTAAGCACGGCGCTCGCTGCTCTATTCTCTCTGACCTGTGGGCCCATGTGCGCCCGGCCCCATGCATTGTGGCTCAGAACGGCTTGCCTACGATGGGCGCTGACCTACTACGAGACTGGCTGCGGCCGGATGCACCTGTGGTGGTCAATTATTTTTCTTTGTATTTTCTATCTTAAGTATTTTTTCAATGTAGGGGCGTGCACTGCTTAGCAAATCATTCATGCACTGCATTGATCAGGGTTATGTACTGCATGTGCACGCATTCCGTACTACACATGTTTGCGCTACATTTTTGTGCACTGCATTGGTAGCATTTATCTTTATTGTTTTTCCCTCTTACGTAGCATTTTTCTAGTGTACGGGTGTGCACTGCTTTGTTGCCTCTATGTGCACTGCATTCGTCATGGTCCTGTGCTGCAGGTGTACACATTTTGCACTGCGTGCATGCTTCTTTGTGCTAAAGTTGTGACTGGTTATGCCAACGCTGTGGACTGCATGGCTTACAGTTAAGGACTACATCATGTGCACTAATTATGCTTTTGTGCACTGCACGAAAGTGCTTTTCTTTGTGCTTCATTTTGAGCATGTACTGCACTTCATGCACACATATAGTGAACTTCCTGATAAGACTTTGGAGAACTGCACACATAAAATGGTATGTGGATTATATTCAGGTAATTATTATTTAATTATTTGCGGTTAGTTCGTGGGAATTTCTACAGTCAAAGTCTTTGTAGAACTTCCTGGTAGACTTTTTTCTTTGGTAACATAAACCTTTATTGATTGTCCTTCATTCTTGATAACGTAATTTTCATTAACTCCCCTTTAATTTTCAGTTTTGACCTTTTTGCATTCCTCTCCTATAAATGTAGGCCAACTTCTACCCTTCCTTTGCAGTTCATTTCTCCTCTAGCCGCAACTTCTCTCCTTTCTCTAGCCTCTCTTTATTTTTTTCCTTTTCTAGGTTTTTGTTGCGATAGCTCCAGGCCCCTGCGCGAATCTCTCCTGTTGCGGCCATGGTTGTGGTGTGCCGATGCACTATGATTGCTCAGCTTGTTCACAGGCCCGTCGTGCTCGTCGTGGGGGGAAGGTATTGTACCGAGCTAGGCGAGCGGAGCAGCTTGCATATGACATAGTATTCACAGAAGGATTGGATATGGGCCACATCAACGTTTTTGCGTTCTATTCCGCCCTGCTTCGTCGTGGCCTTGGCCGCACAAGTCCTTTTTTCCATCAGCTTACACCAACAGGTGTTGAGACTCACTACAAGATGGTATTTTCGCTTGATCTGATTTTTTTGTGTTTTCTATTTTTTTGTATAATTCCATACTAGTCTGAACTTCTAGTTTTTTAGGAATGCACTTATTTTGTTTTATTGAAGTGTATTGCACTTTGTACTTATATCTTGTTTTTATTTTTTTGCTTGTGTGCATGGAGCTCGTGTTTTATTTTGCATGGTTACAATATGTGAATTGCTTAGATACTAGATGAGAAGTAATAGTTTCCACAATTTTCCCCGCTTGTACGTTTTGTACTACATGCAGGTAGTCTTAAGAACTTCATAATAGTTGTAAGCGTACTTCTTGTTTGCAAGTTCCGCACTACACATTAGATTGCGTTTAATCTATACTGATTTTTTGCAGAAAATTCCCCAATGAGCTGTTAGGTATCTCCGGCTCAAGAGGAAGGGAATTCTCCAAGTTGTTCTTAGTAATGGACACCTTAAACCAGCCAAGTACCGTGCAGGCGTTGACGGGTGGTTGTGTCTGCAGAAAGGGTGGAAGGAATTTGTCATTGATAGTGGCCTGAAGTCTGAGCAAGTTGTTGTCCTCAACTTCTTTAAACTCGAGGATCGTATGGTTAGAATCACGTTTGACGTGATTGGTTAAGGTTATGAGGTTGATTTGTAATAAGTACTTTTGCGTGTCGAACGCTTCACCTTTTTTATGTGTTTTGTAATAAGCACGTTTGTGATCTGAACCGCTTCAATTATTATTCCGAACTTCATGCTGCCAGTGAGCTAACTGCATTTTTTACATCTTTTTGGATTAATATGTGTCAAAGTTTTACTCTAGACTGCTATATATGTGGTATACTATATACACCATTTGTCTTTAGATGGGTTAGTTGAATAACTCATAGTCAGTGGGAAATTTGTGTTTACACGAAATTTAAACTGATACATAAGTCATACAGATAAGCAAACTGCTATGCATATGATTAATTTATTGAAGTTCATCTATTTGGTCGTTAACCTGCTGCTTCTCCGCGGTGACTGGAGTGTGTCTAATGTCGCACTTTCTTTTGTTTTCCGTGGCGGTGTTGCTGGTTCTTGTCTCTACACCGTTGTGTTTGTAGTCCCTCGCGTGCTGGTTGATGGTGGCTTTTGTTTTTGAGTGTTGTGAACTGCATCCTTCTTTGCTCCCCGCGTGCTTGTTGATGGCTGCTTTCGTTTTCCAGTGATGTGAACTGCATCCTCCTTTGCTCCCCGCGTGCTTGTTGATGGATGCTTTCATTTTCTAGTGTTGTGAACTGCATCCTTCTTTGCTCCCCGCGTGCTGGTTGATGGCTACTTTTGTTTTTGAGTGCTATGAACTGCATCCTTTCGTGCTCCTACCTTGTTTTTTGAAAGTGGTGTTGTTCACGGTTGTTTCTGTACAGCAGCATTCCCTTGTGGTGGTCTTGTTGGCATTGTTTCTTCATGTTCTTCGTCCTCTTCACTCTCTTCTTCCTCCTCTTCTTGCTCTTCCTCATCATCATTGTCTGTTTCTTCATAAGCCATTGCTTCTTCAGTTTCTTCATGTTCTTCGTCCTCTTCACTCTCTTCTTCCTCCTCTTCTTCATCTGCTTCTTCATAAGCCATTTCTTCTTCAGTTGTGTCACCATCTTCTTCTTTGATTTCATCTTCCTCGTCTTCCTCATTTTCTGATCTTGTTCTTTTGGGGCGGGTTCTTGAATTGTGCCTCTTCCTCTTTTTGCAGATGCTACAATGTCTCGGTTTCGTCCATTTCTTAGTGTTGTGAGTGGAATTTCTGTTTGGTTGTGCATCGCCATGTCCTCATTTTTCTTGTTCATGTCTTTTTGTACATATCCTGGAATTGTGGCCTCTGATTTCATTACATGTCTTGCACCTTCTTATTCCCGATGGGTGACCATCACTGTCCAGCTCAGGTTGTGGCTTACTGTTTTTGTCATCATTTTTCTCCTTACATGCAACCTTTTTCTGGGTTGCGTCACCCCCTTTTCTTCCTTCCTCTTGTGTTTGAAACAGGAGGTGGAAGAATTGTTTCTTTTTTGATAGCACCAGTTCTGCTGTGTTCGGTATTTTCTACCTGCTCGGCATTATTGTCATGATGGGATTTCTCTGTTTGCTTTAGTTTTGCTGCTTCTTCTTCTTCTTCATTGAGCACATCTACTTCCTAGATCAGTGCCCTCATACCAGACAACACTCTGTGGCACCCAGCATCGGACCTTGTCGCTCTGTTTGCAAGGTCCATTGTTGTTTCTGTCAGCAATTTTCTATGGCAAAAAAGCAATGTTCCATCTGGTGTTGTTTGTTCATAGTCTCTTTTGTCAAACGTCGCATTTGATCTTGCGTTACGGGTGTATCTTTTCATGATGTACACCTCAAGAATCTTGAGTACTCTGAAATGAGAAAGCATGCATAACACATGGACTCAAAAGAGCCCTGCAGACAACACATGGTTTCTTTGTTTTGTAAGTGAACTGCATGAAATTAATAAACACATATTTTTTCGTTATTTGTTCATTTTAAAGAACTGAACTTCATTTGGTTTTGTGAATTAGTCATGCATGTGGACTTTTAAAGTCCAGTAAGTGAGCTTTCGTACATGACTATCAGAAACTAGATTTTTTGTGATAGGAGTCTCACCTGTGTGTGTCCAGAGTTTGCATTCACATTCGTAGACACCTTTCTGTTCATCGGTGACCACTTGGAAATTATGCCTTGCCCAGTCAAATGCATCTGATCTATTGTAGTGGTGTACGAGATACTTTGTCAGGTTCTCAGGGCACCGTTCTGCTCTAAATGCGGTGCTACGGTAGAGTGTTTCTTTGAAATCTGCAAACACTTCCCTTGTATACACTTTTGATAGCTGAACTTCGAACCCAAACTGGGTTGTTGTCTTTACCTCTGACTGCATGATCAGAAATGCACTGTTACGAACCAGATAAATGAAAAAATTGTTTGTTTTGTAGTTATATTTTTAGCAGTTTTTGAGTGACATTTTGTTTACCTCATTTGCTTGTCAGGTTCTCAGGGCACGGTTCTGCTCTGAATGCGGTGCTACGGTAGAGTGTTTCTTTGAAATCCGCAAACACTGCCCTTGTATACACTTTTGATAGCTGAACTTAAAAACCAAACTGGGTTGTTGTCTTTACCTCTGACTGCATGATCAGAAATGCATTGTTACAAACCAGATAAATGAAAAAATTGTTTGTTTTTGTAGTTATATTTTTAGCAGTTTTTGAATGACATTTTGTTTACCTCATTTGCTACTGTCTCTGCGTGCTCGACGGCCTTCCTGGTCTGAATGCACTTGTCCACCTACTGAGCAAACAGATGGAGATCATGCTTCTCTTTGACAAAGTTTTTCTTCAGTTTGCGGTTCATGCTCTCGCTTCTCTGTGTGGAAGTCATCCGAGCACAGAAAATTTCCTTGTAGTAAGGCGAGATCCACTCGTGCATGTCTTCCCACAGCGAATTGATCACTTCATCGTCTTGCAAGTTGTATCTCTGAATGAGGTCCTTCCATGCTTGTTCAAATTCTGATGGCATTAGTGGGTGTTTCAGCACCGCATTGAGGTCATCCTTAAGTTCCTCGTGCACCTTATACAGCAAGGCGAGGTGGTCTTTGTGCTTCTTCATGATATGCCATCGACACAACTTATGCAGAGTATATGGGAGGATAGTTTTTAATGCTGCCTTCATCGAAGAACACTGGTCTGAGAAGGCACAAATAGTGTTTTTTTATTAAGTTGTTTGTGTGTGTGTAAGATAGATGGAAGAAATATAAGTGCACCAAACAAACATAAGTATGCAGGTGTTTGTTTTTTTACCTGTGAGCATGTAGATTGGATGCTTGTTGTTCATACACCTCAGAAATGTTTTGAAACCCCACTTGGACGACGGTATTGTTTCATCTCGCACGAGTGCAACAGCAAATATGGTGCTCTGTAGATGATGGTTCACTCCCACGAAGACTCCCAGCGGCATGTGGAATTTGTTAGTTTTATACGTCGTGTCAAATGTAACGCAGTCTCCAAAATCTTCATACGATCCTTTGCAACTTGTGTTGGCCCAAAAGACGTTTCTTACACGGTTATCTGCATCAACGTCATAATCATAGAAGAACTCTGGGTTTATCTTCTGCATATTCTCGAAGAAATCCAGAAGTTTCTTGACGTCATCTTGGGACTCTTCTCTGGCAAACTTTTGTTTCCTGCATTTTCAAACGCAATGCAAACTCATCTCATCAAACAGGAAATAATTACTGATAGGATGCTCAAGCGATATGGTTTGTGATGTGCTTACTTGTTTACCCAGTCGCGGCTAGTATGTCCCATGTACTGCAGACCACCAGACATACGCGACAGCATTGACATCATCTGAGCGTGTGTGTGGTTGTCCAGTTGCATGTCTTTCACTAACTGGTCTATCAAAGGATCGTCTTTTTTGTGCGATCGCATGTGCAAAAGCATCCCAGGGCTTTCCAGCATCTTGTGATTGTGGTTGACTTCAACCATTTCTATCACAAATTTGCCATCCTTTCTCTTTTTAACTCTAATCTTTGCCTTGCAGTCAATCCTTTTTGATGTTTTCTGACGTTTCCGGTGATAATCTGACACAGTCTGCTTGTGCGTCCCTTCTCTTGAGCAGACAATGTAGGCATTTGTCCTGTGTTTTGCCCTTTTGCGTATGCCAAACCCTGCACATCTTGCATAATTATTGTAAAAGTCCCATGGCTTGTCGTACGTGGTGAACTTCATTCCAGCGGCAGGTATGAGGTTCAGCGGCATGTTTTTATCCTGCATTAAGTGCAATGCTCTATGAGATAATTTTTTCTGTTCTGTTTTTTAAATACGAGGAGTGCATACGAGTTGAATAAAGCATTGCAATGTTCCTAAGTTTTCAGAAGAATCCAATGTATTAGATACTAGGTTAAACCTCACAAGAAATATCAGTGTGCACTGCAATGTTATCTGAATGGACTGCAACTATTATTATTATTTTTCAGAACATAAACTTACATGTGCGTAGAGTCGTTCACCCGATGGTGTTTGCAGCTCGCCGGGTTGTATTGGACATGGCAGGGTTATAGCAGATCTGTGTAGTTGAGGATCTCGCGGCGGCAATAGTGAGGAGGATTTGTACCTACTATTGACTTTTGACCGGGGCTCCGTTGGTGGTCGCAGTGTCGAAGTTGATGCAGCAGCTCTGCTTGGAGCTCTGTTTTTCGGTGCAGCAGGTGGACGCTAAGCTCTGTTTTGGGGTGCAGCAGGTGGACGTGGTGGTAATCCAGTGTTGTGACGATATCTCAGTGGATTGGTTTGAAAATTTTGGAGCGGTGGCACATAATCATAGTCATAATCATATTCATCATCTGCTGCAACATCGTGTTCAACTGCATCATCATTGTCTGTTCGGACATGCTGTCCAAACGTAGTGAACTCGTGCTTATACTCTAGGTTGAGAACTATTATTGGCTCATCTGCATCGTCGTCATCTTCATCCTCCTATCGCTGAGTGCCCTCCCAGATGAAGGTGACATCGTCATCATCCTCGACTACCTCTTCTCCCTGGAAAAAAATCCTCTTTCGGAGAGTAGTGCACCATGTTTGTTGTCATGAAGAATCATCGAGGAATCTCAGGGGTAACCCAACCAGTATCTCTTTCAGAAGAAGCTTTACTCTTCTGAAAGTTGTTGTTCCCTGGGTTGTCAATTATGTGCGGCATTTTGTATCTGCTGAACGTCATTTCCTGCACACAAAATGACCGAGCTGCATTGTCAGGCAAAATGAACGGAATCATGCGAACTGCAATGTGTTACAAATGGTACTGCGAAACTAATGCATGCTTGTCAGGCAAAATGAACGGAATCATGCGAACTGCAATGTGTTACAAATGGTACTGCGAAACTAATGCATGCTGACTGCATCACCCTGCAATGTGAACTGAAGTAACCGCACTGCATCGTTGTCCGTAATGAACCTACACAAGCGTACTACATAACCGAGCAAGTTCACTACATTTTCCCCCACAACGAACTGAAGCAACCGCACTGCATCATTTTTGTAGGCGTACTGGACTGCATGTACTGCTTTGTCTGGAATAAAAAAACTGATATGGTTGAGGAAGTGTACTGCTTACCTCGTGTTGCAGTGATTTCTTGCGTTTGCAGGAGGAAGTTCTCTTCTCGTCCGTCTGCACAACTTTCGCGTTCGCCCGTGCAGTCCACTTGCCCTTCAGAAGTTCACAAGCGGTCTGGACGTTGCTCAAGGTGAACGGAGATGGAGGATTTGCTCTGAAGGTCGTTGCAGACTTAATCCAAGAAGCTGTCGTGGATGAAGGAACCTTGCGCACAGTTCTCCTTGCTCGAATTGGTTTGATGTCGAGGCAGCACCAATCCACATCTGATGAAGTACAGCTGATTGCAGGCCCGGAGGAGTTCGGCGGCGGCGCTACCGAGCTACTGTCGTGGAAGAAGGCCCATATGCTGGTGGGGGCAGCGTTGCTCGGTTGCTGCCGCGGAAGAAGGCCGAGAGGCGATGGGCGGTGGCGCTGCTTGGCCGCTACCGTGGAAGAAGGCCTGGAGGGGAGGGACGGCGTCGCTGCCGGCCGCTGCTGCGGAAGAAGGCCGGGAGGGGAGGGGCGGTGGCGCTCCCAGGCCGCCGCCGCGGGAGAAAGCGGGGAGGGGAGGGGCGGCATCGCTGCCAGGCCGCCGCCGCGGAAGAAGGTCGGGAGGGGAGGGGCGACGACGCTTCCAGGATGCTGCCGCGGAAGAAGGCCGGGAGGGGAGGGCGACGGCGCTTCCAGGCCGCTGCCGCGGAAGAAGGCCGGGAGGGGAGGGGCGGCGGCGCTCCCAAGCCGCTGCCGCGGTAGAAGCTCGGGAGGGGAGGGGCAGCGGCGATCTGGTGGGGGATGTGCAGAATAAGGCTGGTGTTATTAGAATATGACTCTTAAGGGGTGTTATCATATATATGGGGAGGGGGCGCCTAGAACACACAACATCAATTGTTAGCCGTGTGTGGCGCCCCCTCCACAGTTTACACCCCCGGTCATATTCTCACGGTGCTTAGGCAAAGCCCTACACGGATCACTTCACCAACACTATCACCACGCCGCCATGCTGACGGAACTCATCTACAACCTCGAAACCTTGCTAGATCAAGAAGGCGAGGGACGTCACCGAGCTGAATGTGTGCAGAACTCAGAGGTGTCGTACGTTCGGTGCTTGATCGGTCGGAGCTAGAAGAAGTTCGACTACGTCAACCGCATTGTCAAACGCTTCCGCTTTTGGTCTACAAGGGTACATAGACACACTCTCCCCCTCGTTGCTATGCATATCCATGGATAGATCATTGAGTGTGCGTAGAATTTTTTTTGTTTTTCCATGCAACGTTTCCCAACATATAAAGGCGAGAGCCTGCGGCGGGTTAGGGCAAGAAACAATTGATCAAGAGCTAGGTCACGCGATTTCGCACCCTTGTAATTGATACTCAAGCAATACAACTCAAAGCAGGACGTAGGCTTCTACCTCGTTGTGAGGGGACGAACCTGGGTAAACTTGAGTCTTTCGTCCTGATCAACCCCTTCGAGCTAACCTACGTTGCGATGGCTCCACGCTTAAGTCCTTTCACTAGGACATCTGCCGTGACAAAACCACGACAAGTAGCATGACTAACAACGTCAATGAGGTAGCAACCGCCATTACAGAGAGCAAGTCAGTCTACATTACCTTGACCTATACAACATCGTCATGGAGGAAGGTGGCTTCAGTCCGGAGGCTCCGATTGCTGCACTTAGCCACCTGTTGGACAACAAGGCACATGGTGTTGTGTTCGTTGCCATGGTAGACGCCCATAGCGTGCTTTGGCTTAGGATCTGGTTGGGCAAGCACTACTACTGGTGTTGCTTCTGGTGGTGGTGGTGGCGGTGGTGACAACGTGCATGATGATCGACGATGATGATGGTGACGGTGTACATTTTGTGGTAGCTCGGGCTTAAAACTTGTTGTATATTTTGATGAGGTGTTATATACTAACCCCTCACGCTGATTGGCGAACTCGATGGTAGGATTACACCCTCTTTTTGGATATGGTGGTAGGATGACACCACAGAAGCTATGGTAAACTTGCCCTGCCTTTTGCCTTTTGGATATATGATCATGCATGCCTAAGTTTTCTTTGTTCCATGTGTACTGTGTTTCTTTGCTCACTGCTTCAATTGTTGCTCTTCTGTCATACTCTCTTCGTCCGGAATTATTTGTCGTGGAAATGAATAAAAATGGATGTATCTAGAACTAAAATACATCTAGATATATCCATTTCTCCGACAAGTATTTTCGGACGGAGGGAGTATATGCTAGGCGAAGCGGTATGTGGTATACAGAGGGAGGGTTTCAGAGTGACTCGTTATACAGAGATGATGCTTACTCCAAGTTTCTACTCAAGCAAAAGAGCAATATTGAGGTAGGCAAGCCTTCTAGACAGTTTGGGTCGTGTGGGACGAAAACTTCATCATCCTCCAGTTCGTCATAATTGTAGTGTTGTTTTATTGGCATGATCGTATGTAAGGTGATAATAAGCTCACTACATAGGGTACAAAGTAAGCGGTCCTAACCGAGTATATGCAACTAAATACTACCATGTAGTGTATGAGCACAACCGTGAACAGGCAACCAAACACGCAGACAGTAAGGCAACCAAACACGCAGACAGTAAGGCAACCAAACCATATGCAGAACATGATTTTCAGCCTACATCCGCTCAGCTGACCCAGATGAGATACATATGCAAGGGGGGAAACGATGCAAGCTATCAAATACACCCTACATGTTTTAACTGTGGTCAACAAAACCTCTGATGTAGGGTGAGCGAAGTTGGATGTGGTTCATACGAGGAGACTGATGGCACAGCCGGTAGTACAAGAATGACACTTGTGCAATCATGTTCCCTGCTTACCGTAAGTTGCAATTCCAGGCAGAGCTGGAAGCGTGCAGAGAAGGGCTTGCGCTGGCGCTCCGTGTGACGGCTCATCCGATGGCTACGGAATCAGATTGTGCAGAGGCACCTCCACATGTCAGCGGACGTCAATTTAACCATGTTGCTCATATTTACGCACAAGTGCATTTCAATGCAAGCTTGATGAAATGTACTGCCTCTGTAAATAAACAGTATAAGACGTTTTAGATCACTGTCTTGCATTTATTGACAGAGGGAGTACATACAAGTTGAGCCCCTTCATTGTCCCATATATAGATTAACTTGTCTAACATCATCAAGACATGGCCATACTCCGTGGTCTCAACCACAATGCAAGCTAAGTTTTGCAAGAATAGCTGCAAAGGGCACCAACATGTTGCAACAACAATACCAGATCAAATTAAATTGGGGGCGCCAACAGTAAGCCGGTAACAGGGCTGTTTCTAACACACAAGTCCAACGATGTAGTCATGTAGCTGTAAAAGGGACGTTTCTAACACAGAAGTCTATTGACGTTACTGATGAAGATCAGAACTATGCTAAAGAGGGACTATTATGCACATAGCAATCATTTCTCAATCCATCAAAAGTAGACATACACTTCCGGTGGAGGCCAGCTATAGGAATTTCTTCATCCTTCGTGTGTAAGTAACCTGCGGTTAAGGGGGCCGACATCTCCAGATTTGTCACCACGACCACATGACTGGCGCTGACGGGTTTGGCAGCGATGGCGGGTTCATGCAGTGCTGGTGCCACTGGTGAATGTTATCCACGTCGATTCCCCTCGGAGTTGCTTGAGGCGCTTCCTCAAAGTCCATAGAAATAACTTCTGTCTCATCAGCGTCCATTGGCTCTTCAACATTTTGTGTGCTTTCTGGTGGGGATGCGGACCAATCAGATGTCATGGCAATCCGCTGTGGCGACCAAGGAACTAAGGCCAAGCAATTGCTGCGCTCAGGAGAATTGTCCTCCAGCCCATGACAGTTCCCCTGATTGAAAGGTTGATCTGAGAGACGAGAAAGAAAATGATGGGGTTATATGTCATCAACAGACAAGTAGACAAATATTACGTGGCTCGCAAACAGGAAGGTTGTCGAAAACGGGACCCAACCCAATCATGCTCAAAGTATAGAGAACAGACCAAACAAAAACTAAAGGAATAAGATAACTGTTGAAAAGCATGTATGGCTAAAATCTAGCACAACAGGGGACAAACAAGTTAGCAACGAGAATACTAAGAAAAGAAAAGCCGTATGAAGCACATCATGCTGTGCAACAGGGCCCGAATGTATCAACATGCAGAATGTGTTTTCTTTAGAATTGACCGTCGTCTTACCTCCCAATAATAGGCAATGCATATGAGATGAAACTGCATGGGAGGAAACATGTGTACAGGAATCCAGAGTTATGAGGACCAAGCTGTTATCAGTTGGCTAGAGCACACGCCTGTGAGTTCGACCACTGGCGTTCGAGGCACAGCCTCCGCAGGGTGCCTCATTTCTACCTAACAGAGTACAGTTATGGAGGGAACCTCCCCCTTTAACCATGTTTCATTTAGGAATCCAGTTATGTTCATATGCACTAGCTACATGGCACAACAAAACACTTGGACCTTTACAGTTCTGTGCATACTTGCATATAGCACCACTGGAAGTATTTATGCCACAGTTTCTTACTGTTATGGGCTGTGTGTGTGACAGTAATGGGACAGAGTGGCGACACAGGCCTTGGAGGACTTTGTGGTGAGTTGGCCCCTACGCAGCGAAATCAGAGAGAGCCAGAGAGATCGAACAGAACAGAAGCACGCAACTGCCTCACCTTCTACATGCCTCACCTCTTGTCTGTTCTTCTACCTCTCCGATTTCTATCTAAAACCTAGCCTCAAATCCTCACTAACTTATTTATTAAGGCGTGAATGTAACACTCTCGTCATGCTTACAGAATGTTGATACAATAACTGCTGTTATACATGACATTTGACCCAGAACATGTTAGACATGCACAATGTGAGTACTGCAGTATTATAAATAGTAACATGCATAAGAAGACAAATACAAATATAATGAAAGTTTGATCATAATCGACTTACTCTTTAATCCACGTATCAAGTCTGAACTGACTATGATTGAAGGGTTTGCGATACTGAGACCAAAGAGGGTAGGCTTGTTTACTGGCTTGTATATAACAAGTGTCTTGTCCTCGCTAGACAGATGAGATGGCATGGCAACTTCTATCATATCTTCCACAATGGGCATGTTAGCACCACTGCTGATTTCCTCTCCTAGCATCTGATGTTGATATGGGATGGAAGGACACGGTGGTTCTTCTTCCAAAATAGGTGGGAGACCAGGGTCCTTCAAATAATAAGCAACATTTATTCAGCAAAATGTAACAGGTGCAAGAAATGTCTGAATAAAATACTTGCAGCAACAGATAAACCCTGTAGTGAAAGAATGCTCATTTAGACAGAAGCACTGAAAAATGCAACATGCATATGCACTTCCTAGTGTAACTTGCCATTAATACTGGTCATTAAACTGAATGCAAGGAAACAATATGTTTATTAAGCAGAATATCTCAATAAACGTTTACAATGCTGAAGCTCATACCAACAGAGGACATGCATTGGTAAATGCACAGATAAAGAAATTAACACTTGCTATCAAAGTATATCCATAACTGCATATAATCAAATGAGCTATCCCAGTGAAACATTTTGAGCCATAAAAGATGATGTTAATTGCAAAAGTATCTTGAAAGGGCAAAAAAAGTCACTTAAATTAACTGTAAAGCAGTAAAGAGAAGGTACCGCAGAGATTAAGCATGCCATTGACTGCAACTCTACAATATATAATCGATCAAGCAAATGCATGGATGGAACTGCTTTATATATAGCCACTGACACAGCCCATGGGCTTGACAGTAGGCATACTAGCATAGATAGAAAGATAGTAAGTGTGGCGATGAACTGAAGTGCAATCCAGGTAATCTAAACCATTACATTAATTTAATTCTCTGGGTTTGTAATTGTGTAAAATACAGTAGCATGACACTACCTGGAGGTTTACAGTAGCATGACACTACCTGGAGGTTTATTCATCAAACAAACCAGCTCATCCACTACATTTATCATACATAAACTTCATAAAACCACATGCCGGTGCCCTCTAGCAACTCCTACCCGAATCTGTTTAATATATGACAGAAATGAAGCACATGCAAGATAAGTAACAACCAATTAAGCAGCGCATTCACCATGCTTCTCAAAACACAGTAGAAGCACAACGTCGAGGCAGCCGGCCAAAGTGCCACACAAACTGGTATCCATCTAGCAATACACATGAACCACTAGCTAAAACTAAGTCTACAGGGTGGTTAGCACCCAGCATGCACTGAAGACCAAACCACCACCTGATACAACAGATGTACTCCACCCAGCCAGTAGCAAACCTAGCATGCACACGGAGCCAGCAGCTACTTCAACCAACCAGCAGAGCTGGAAAAAAATTGCCCAATCTGAAACGACAGATCCGAGCATGAACTGCACCAGAAGCATCGACTGGAAGCGTAACCGCTTGCGCGCAAGCAGGGGACGCGTGACGGGAGCTCGAGCAAGCAGAGGCGCGCGAGAAAGGGGAGAGAATGCGGGGGGCGCTCACCAGCCGGCGGCACTTGGCGGCGGGGCCGGAGAGGGAGAAGTCGCAGAGGCCGTCGACCACCTGCTCCAGCTCCTTCCTCTTCCCCATCATGAACCCCATCATCATCCTTCCTACCCCGGAGGAAATCCGCCTCGAATCCCTCGGATTCCTCGCGGGGCAGGCTCGAATCAACCCCTGGCCGCTAGGATTGGGCGCCGCCGGCGGGGTGGCCGCCGATCGGATTTTGGGGGCGCGGCGGGAGAGGGAAGAGGGGGGAGTTCGCTTCGCGGGATCCTGGAGAGGGTTTCGTTTTCGCTCGTGCGTTGGTTTGAGGGGACGGGACGGGTGGGGTGGGCTGTGGTCGGTTCGAGCTTGGTGGAGGACGTTCTGGAAAACGTGGTGGGGTTGTCTTTTTCTGTCGCTTGCAGGTGGGGCTGGCATCCTCGATTGGCTGCGGCGCCGTGGCCCAGCTGTGGGCTCTCGTTCGCTGTCGTGGTGCGACAAAAAGCACGAGAAAATTCTTCTTTTAACACCGTTTTAAATTTTGTTTCTCTATTTGATTTCACACCGAAATTTTGTTGGGAGCGTCTAGTGGGCGGCCGGCTGCCCACTAGCGTGATGGAGCGGCCAGCCATAAAAGGCAACTTCCTGTCCCCCTTGGTCCCAGGAAAGAAAGTTCCTTCCTACCCGACTGCCCACGCTCCCAACAAAAAGAAAATCTCCCCCATCGCTGTCACGTGATAACCACATCCCCACGCATCCCACGCACAACTCGCCCACACTTCCTCCCCCCACGGGTCGCCCTTTTGATTCTCCACGAAAGAAGTGTATCCCAGGCCTAGATCCAAACCCTACAGAGCTGCCATGGCAGAGCAAAACTAGATGAAGAAATTGGCCAGAAAAGCTTCAATTCTAAGAAGAGGGAGTACAAAGCCATAGCAGGTAGCAGCATCAGGTAACTTCCCTCTAGCCTCCAGATCATCCTTCTTCACTTTCCCCTTCCCTTTCCCTCTGGATCTGCCACAAATCTTCTCCGGTCTTCTCCATAGTTGAAGGAAGAAGGAACATGAAGTAGCAAATTGAGTTGAATATGATCTCTGCACAATAGAACACTTTCCTGTGCAACTAACCATGGATCCAAGCCAACTTTTGCCTGGATGCGTGCAAATAAACCTACCATTATGCAAAAATAGACAGGTGAAGTGCCTGTGAAAAAACCATCTATTTGTGCAACTAAACATGAATCTAAGCCAACTTTTGCCTGGATGTGTGCATATAAAAAAATGAGTAGTTGCATATGCAAAAATAGACAGGATGTAGTGCCTGTGCAAAAAAAACCATCTATTTGTGTAACTAAACATGAATATAAGCCAACTTTTACCTGGATATGTGCAAATAAACACAATGTGTAGTTGCAGATAGAACAATAAAACTGCATGTAGTGTCTGTGCAAAAGAAATGATATTTGTGCAACCACACATGGATCCATGCCAACTTTTGTTGCAATCTGTGCAACAAAAACAAAGCAGACTAATAAAGCACAAAACATAGTAACATCAAGCGTACATAGTCTTGTCACATAGAAAATGCAGTAGGGAAAATATGTTCAATATACTAAAGAAAAAACAGAAAAAGATGAAAACTATTTTCTGCCATCTGAATCTTCTTTCTTCTTTCTTCGTCCAAATAGCAGTGTATAAGAATTGTAGCATTGAATTATGTGCAGAATCTACGTCAGGTCCTTGACAAATAAACCTGCACATCATTAGAACAACAAATTTGTGAGAAAAACACTAAACAAATCTCCTGTTTTGTATCTGTGCAACCTATTTACTGCAAATTGTGCAACATACATAACCACTCTGTGCAAAAGAAGTGCCAGAAAATATTGTAAATGGATTGTGAAAATTAGTAAGTTAAAAGAAGTAAAAAAAAGGTGTGTCAAATACATTGTGAAACTAGTGTGCAACTACTTAGGGTTCTGCATTGCAAAACATCTTGTTTGTAACACATTTTGAGAATACAGAAAAAATAACTTGTGACTATCCTGTTTGTTCTCTAGAAAAGGTAGAGGTGATTAATTATCATTACATACAAATATTTGTTCTCTGGAAAACTAGATTAAAAAGTTGAGTATGGCAATTTGATATCCTGTTTGTTCTGCAACTAGAAATGCTGGTGATGACAACTAATGAGATATTCTGGTGCGACTAGAAATGCTGATGATGCCAACTAATCAGATATTCTTGTGCGACTAGAAATGTTGATGATGCCAACTAATGAGATATTCTTGTGCAACTAGAGAGGTTGAAGATGTCAACTACTACTTGGATAATGTTGTCCAACTAAAATTGCAGAGGGTGCCAACTAAATAGATACTCTTCTGCAACTAGAAAGCCTGAGGGTGCCAAGTCATTAGATACTATTGGGCAATCCTCAAAAAATTTAAGATGGGATTAATCTGAATTCTTGTGCAACTAGAGAGGCTGAAGATGTCAACTACTTGGATAATGTTGTCCAATGAGAATTGCAGAGGGTGCCAACTAAATAGATACTCTTCTGCAACTAGAAAACATGAGGGTGCCAAGTCGTTAGATACTGTTGGGCAATCCTCAATTTTTTTTAGATGGGACTAATCTGAGTTCTTGTGAAGGGGAGCCTTGGCGCAGTGGTAAAGCTGCTGCCTTGTGACCATGAGGTCATGGGTTCACGTCCTGGAAACAGCCTCTTACAGAAATGTAGGGAAAGGCTGCGTACTATAGACCCAAAGTGGTCGGACCCTTCCCTGAACCCTGCGCAAGCGGGAGCTACATGCACCAGGTTGCCCTTTTTTTTAATCTGAGTTCTTGTGCAACTAGAGAAGCTGAGGATGTCAACTAGTTGTATATTGTTGTGCAACTACAATTACCGAGGTTGCCAACTAATTAGATACTATTCTGCAACTAGAAAGCCTGAGGATGCCATGTCGTTACATACTCTTGGGCAATCCTCAATTTTTTTAAGATGGGACTAATCTGAGTTCTTGTGCAACTAGAGAAGCTGAGGATGTCAACTAGTTGTATATTGTTGTGCAACTAGAATTACTGAGGTTGCCAACTAATTAGATACTATTCTGCAACTAGAAAGTCTGAGGATGCCAAGTCGTTACATACTCTTGGGACAATTCTAAAAAACTTGAAGATGGCAACGTTGAGCAACTGAGAAAGTTGAGCATGCCAATGCTTATTTAGTCCTTCTGCAACTATGTATGAAAATTAATACACTTGGCTGACTGTATGTGGAGTAAAAAATCACCGAGAAAAAAGGGATTGGAGGAGGTAGTGGAGGTGCTACTCCGACTCCATGACCAAGGACTCCCTTGGCGACCTACTAACCCAGCCACAATGGATCTTGTAGTCAGACCTTGACCACCTCTGCAGGCGTGTTGTAGACACCTGCTCACCAACTACCCCTACCAATAGGATGTGCCACTTCGGCGGCTGGTTGTCGATGTGCAACTATGAAAGCATGGTTGTGCGATTTTGCGTGGCTTCCTAACGACCACAGCGGTCCAGCTCCATCACTGAGAAAAAAAGGGATTGGAGGAGGTAGTGGAGGTGCTACTCCGACTCCACGACCAAGGACTCACCTGGCGACCTACTAACCCTGCCACAATCGATCTGGCAGTCAGACCTTGACCGCCGCTGTAGGCGTGCTGTCGACACTCGCTCACCAACTACCCCTACCAGTAGGATGTGCAGCTTCGGCGGCTGCCCTGACCAATTATCTGGTTGTCGATGTGCAACTACGAAAGCATGGTTGTGCGACTTTGCGTGGCTTCCTAACGACCATAGCGGTCCAGCTCCATCACCGAAAAAAAGGAATTGGAGGAGGTAGTGGAGGTGCTACTCCGACTCCACGACCAAGGACTCCCCTGGTGACCTACTAACCCAGCCACAATGGATCTAGCAGTCAGACCTTGACCACTGATGTAGGCGTGTTGTGGACACCTGCTCACAAACTACCCCTACGAGTAGGATGTGCAACTTCGGCGGCTGCCCTGACCAACTACTTGGCAGTCAATGTGCTACTATGTATGCTTAGGTGTGCAACTATGTACTGCTTTCTGTGAAGCTTGTAATTCCTCTCTGTGCAACTATATATAACAAGTGTGCAAACTATTCTAACTTGCATATCTTTCGATTAGAAAAGAGAGGAAACAGACAAAATTGAGCTCTACTGAGTAGCAGTTCCAACGAGCGGTATCGTAATGATAAATGCAGTCTAAGCAATAAATAGATGGATCAAGTTGCATCGACTACAGATCCATGGAGTTTTGAAAAGTAGGATCCTAAATTCATACCATTAGTGACAAAAAAATCTTTAGAACTTCAATTATTTTCATTGATTCAACTAGATGTAATGAGCACCAACCAAAACCAAGAGGAACTAGTAACTATACCAAGTAGTCTTCAGTAATTCTTACTTACAAGAACTAGAAATTCCTTTGATTCAACCCAACCAAACACATCTCATAATTCAACAAGCGCAGGAAGCCATTGGTACTCAAGGGACCAACTAATCAGGGAAACCCCTGATCCCATCAAAGTCAATTAGCCTCAGCATTGAAGTCATACCTGGCAGCAAACCTCCATTGAGGATGGATCTGGATGCAGCAGCGCATACGCACAACTCGAATGGGAACATAGCAGCGACCACACACGCGCACAGGCTTCCTTCTCACTGAAATTTCTTCAGTTCCTCGAACATCAGAGGAAAAACAAAACTCAGGGCCGCATCCCACTTCAAATTACATAGCTCCATGGATGGGCTCAATTTTTTTCTCACTAAATTCCATAGAAGGCAGACACGTACCATGAAAGGATGTAGAAGTACGGAGCACCGACTGTACGGGTGAGCTTGTAGATTGAGTGCTTGCTGAAATTCGTGGATAGGGGAGACACCTTCTTCGCTCTCGCACGGACTAATTAGCAAGGAGGCGAGGGAAGGGCCGTTCGCGGAGGACCGACGGCTAGATGCAGAAGAAAAGGCGAGGTGGCGGACGCGAGACGGCGGCGTGAAGGCGTGGCAGGCGAGATGCCGCAACCATGGTGGGCCGCGTCGGCCGAGGCGAGGTGGATCGGCAGCGGCGGCCGGCACAAGTTGGGGCGGATCGGCGGAGGCGGCGACAAATGCGAGGGAGGTGGGGAGGCGAGTGGATAGCGATGGGTGCGGACGGAAGTGGTCTACTATTTCGCCTCAGTCAGTCGTGTGAGCGTCCCGACCATCTGGCACCTGGCCCACGCGCACGACAATTCGAGCGAGATCGGACGGCCACAAGTCGGCCGCCCGGTTCGTTTAGTTAGTGCGCAGCCACTTTTTAGATTTTAGGAATTTTGTTTCTTCTTTATATCTGACATTAAATCTAAATTCCATGCCCCTTGTGAAACTTTCGTCATTCTATTAGCTTCTACCGTTTAATTCTTGTCACTGTTTTTTAGATGGACAAAATTGTCCTTGTCTATACTGCACAGAAAAAGGCCGAATCGGCACTCTCCCTCCCGACACGACTCATCTCTCTCCCCGTTCGATTCCCCAAACCCTACCAAGTGGCGGCGATGGCCTAATCCTCCAGCTCCTAGCGGCGGCGGCGACTGCGCAGGAGGCGGTGTGTAATGGATGGTGAAGGCGCTGCGGAGGGTGGCCAAGGATGGGCTGCAGATTGGGCACCCGCGAGCGATGGCGTGGTTGCGTACAAGTCACTCCATGTCACTTCGGTGCGCTCTGAAGACGGTATGGCAAAGGGCGGCGACTCAGATGCAGGGGTCATGCGGCAGAGATGTGGCGTGCTCGACCCCATGTGTGGCTGTGGTGGAGGGTGACATCACGGCTACGGGAGAGGACGGTACGGTCACACATGGGTTAGGCCATGGCGTTGCAGCGGGCGCAGCTGGATGCTCGGCTGGGTTATTAGCCTCTGCATCAGTTGCATGTCCATCTTGTTAGCACTGCAAATGTGGAGTCAAACTCTATTTCATGGAAATTAAATTTTGGCAAGGGAGGGGGTTTGCCTAATTTTTGAAATGAAATCCAAATTTTAGAATTTAATTTCAATATATGAATTGTGTGCATGTTTTTTTAATTTAAGTGGGTTCATTGGCGTCAAAGATGATGGGAAAATTAATGATTTGGTAAATTATTCTAATCACAAGTCGTGCTAGGGGTAAAATTGTATTTTCATGTCATTCAACACCATTAGTAGCCAAAAATGACGGGAAGTGTTGCAAAGAGAACAAAAATGTAGACTTGGTAGATAAAGAAAAATTATAGTGTCAAATAGAGAAATGAAATTTAAAACAATGTTAAATAAAGAATTCCTCAAAAAACAACTAGAGGGCGTTAGAAGTCAAAGTTTTAATTAAGAACTAAACTTTGTTTTAGGAATGTTTGGTTTTGTGACTTCAGATTGTCTAAGGCTATCACATCTAAGGCTAGACAAGTTTGACCAATTTAAATGAGTATGTATTTCAAGCCACATCTTAGGCTAAATTCTCTAGGATCTCACATCACATAGTGTGGTTAGATTATCTTAGGATTGCCAACTTGTGTCTCATATTTTATTAAACGGAAAGTTTGCAAAAATATATGACACAAGGAATCACTATAAAAAAAAGGCACATCTGTCACTATAAAATTGATCGCTTTTATGTTTGACGATAGTACTGATAAACACACGTATCATCATGGATGTATTGTGCACCTACTTCTACGGCAACAAAATAAGATTTTCATCCAGGGTGGTCAAGTGGCGTGCCTGTATGAAATTCTTTGGGCCTTCCTGTTGAGCTATGCTAGGTGTATCAAGTGCATGTTTGTGGCACCCCGGCTCAGAGCGACCGGTTTACCCTGTATTGCCAGCCCAGAGCCCATGTCTTCTGGCAACACACAACATCTTGGTACAGAAAACAACCGCTTTATTGATACTAGCGGGTCGGAGTTTATATTACAACAGATGTCGAGGCCGAGCAGCACACACAGTGCGGCTGAACAATATGTACATTATTTAGTGAACATAATAGGGCCTCGATCATAACAACTATGCGGCAGCGGAACAACGTCGTAGCGGAAACTCCATAGCACAGGGACACCGATGTGGACACGATCTAGACTCGAGCAGTGCTCCTTTCCAATGCGACTTTCCTGAAATCTGGCATGACACGCCAGGTCAGTACATTGAATGTACTTGCAAGCTCACAACAGGCATAATCATAATGACAAACAATATCATGATATTTAACCAATTAATAATGCAATAATGTTCCAACATGATGTGCTCATGCTCTTGGGATAAACGTCCCTCGGGTCCAACTCACCAACCGTGATCGTTCTCGGATCACAAAACAAACCACCATCGTGGTCTTACCCAGAGTAACTCGTGATCCTTACGGCGATCACCACCACACCACCATCATGGTCTTAACCAGAGTAACTCGTGATCCTTTCGGCGATCACCACCACACCACCATCGTGGTCTTAACCAGAGTAACTCGTGATCCTGTCGGCGATCACCACCACACCACCATCGTGGTCTTAACCATCATCATCGGTGCAATGATCATAACTTAGTGTGCATGTTTATTAAACGTTGACTCATGGTGGGACCTACTACGAATTGTCCATGACCGTGGACTCGGCTATCGATAGATTATACACTCTGCAGAGGTAGCACACTGTACCCACACCACGAAACCCATGGCCTCGCACTCCCATTCGGGTGGACCAACGACATTCCGACAAAACCCTTCCATTGCCATGACACTCTCCCGGCCACTCTGACCCAATCCCCAACGGGCTAGTCCTGGGTGGCCCCGTGTCTACCAAAGACACACCGACCACCCTCGTGGCCAAAACAATCCCACTCGGGGACCCGGTACCAAAATCTCAACAACGGGCACACAAGGTTATGCCTGCTTACCGGGCCAGGGTAAGCACGCCCATAACCTTCCCTAGTTGGAGGCACCGACCAGAGACATGTCAATGGACCGAATCAAGGCCTTCCCACAAAGGCAAATGTGGTTGCACTGGGAAAATATCGATTCAGCGGCACCATGACCCAGTCAACGATATATTCAAGTTGAGTTATATTCAGGTTCAACTTAAAATGAAAATGACCGGTGTCATAGCATGCCATGAAATGCAATACTACACATGCATCATATAATATGAAAATGACTGATGTCAACCATATTCACACTAAGCATAAGCATCAACAACTTATCTTACTTTCCTGGTCTCACTTTAACAATATATTTTTCAGCAAGTAACATTATTTTCTCATGCAAGAAAATAACTTCGATTAATTCCTCATATGCATAGCAAAGATTCTACTGTCATCACCTCAAGCAAATCCTAATTTCTTTACCAATCAAGTTAGGTTCAAACATTCTGGAAATTAAGTAAAATGGCTACACCAGCACTGAACATGATATATTCTAGCAAATTTAACTATTTATTTATGCAAGAAAATAACTTTAAGCAATTATTCATACACATAACAAATCATTTTATCATTACCATAATATATCTTAGCCTCTTTACCAAATAAACTAGTTTCAAGGTTCTGTAAATCAAGCATAATACCAGCACACACTTTAACAGCATATAAATAACATAATAGTTATTTAAAATGCATGGATTAATCATTCAATTCAAGTAAGAAAATCATCAATATTGAAATGGCACCATGAAAATGTTGTTGTGGCTTGCCTTAGTGCAGATGAGGTTCACAAGCCTTCTGGTGATCCTCAAGACAAGCCTCGCCCTCTGAAAATAATTTTAAACACAAGAAGAAAATATGAAGAACTCTTCTGAAAATCAGTAGAAATTCTAGACAGCTCGGAAAAATCTCATTTTTGGTGAGCTACTAGATTTCTTTGCAAAGAACATAATGCAAAAAAGAATCAATTCATTTGGACTTATGGTTGAAAAGTTATGGCTGTTTGAAGCTCTCTGGAATTGAATGAAATTTGAATTTAAATAAACAGACTAGGGGGTGACGTCGAAGGCATAAAGCCTCAGGGCGCCACCACTCGTACCGCTTCGCGAGCGTACAGAGTGGCTGACTAGCGGGCCCCGCTAGTCAGGTGAGAAGGAGGGGAGAAGGAAATAGAGGAAGGTCGCGGCTTCGCCGGAGCTCTCGCTGGCGACGATGGCTCCTTGGCCAAAACCAGAGGGAGGGATCGAGAGAGGGGGTTGAGGCGCACCTGCCTGTACCCATAGCGTAGCTAGGGGTAGTCGGACGGCGTCGGAATCTTCCTCGCAAGCGGAGACAGAGGGCAGGGGTCGCCGGAGATGAAGAAAATAGCGGGCAGAGGCAGCTCCAGGGGCTCCGGGGGGAAGGGATGGCTTCACCGGAGAGAGGCGGAGGCCCTGGAAGGATCGCCCTGGCCTGGGAGGGGCTGGAGCTACTACGACGACCAGAGGGGATCGCCGACGAGCTCGAGCTCGAGGGCAGCGGCCCGCGGCCTGCCCGGCCGGGCTATGACTTCCTACGCGATTGTGGGGTGTGTGGGAGTGGTGGATGATGCTCGAGGAGGCTGGGGGCAGCTCCATTTATAGGTGAGCGGAGAGGGGGGTTCGGGCTCCGCCGATGGACACCTGTCCACGGCACCCAGCGACGAGCGGCGTCTGTGAGAGGGGGAGAAGGTGATTCAACTCACGCAGCAACTATGGGCGAGCAGGGACGAGCACAAGAACGAGGAGAAGGCGACGAGCATAGTGCGCACCGCACTGTTGGGTTGGCCGGACCGTGCCCGTGCTCGCTGCGGCGAGCTCCGGCGTCGGCGAGCGCCAGGGAGGAGTTAATGGCATTGAGACGATGGTGGTGGCGAGGTTTGGCACGCTTAGCCAGGCAGGGAAGCAAGCACGCGAGCAACAGAGGCTCGGGCGCGTCGCAGAGCGCGTTGGCTGCATGCCAGCACGCCTGGACGAACGCGGTCACCACGTGAACTATGAACTCATGCCGACCTAAGCCCAAACTCCATGTCTGGCACGTTATTCGTGGTAGTTTTGAATGTTACCACGCCTTCGTTTGGCTCCAGGTGCAGTAGAGAAAGTTTTACATGCCAGGTAAGTTTCTGGTCAGTAACTTTGAGGGGTTACTGAGGTCAAATGGTTGGGAGTTGGGGTTGTGCTTTGGAGGCTAGCCATCATCTACTAAGGTGATGATGCACAAGAAAATTCAAGCACAGGGGAGCAAGTAAAAAATAGTAGTTGCTGTAGAAACCACCATTTCTGTCCAGAACAGAAATATTTTCTGTAGCAAAAATATTCCAAAAAGTGATGAAATGATTTTTCTCAGGAAGGTGCCCTAGGGTTCAAAGAATATTTGGGAATTTTCTCAGATTTTTGTGGGCCAGAAAAATGAGGGTTGCTTTGGAGCTCATTGAGCTAGCTAGGGTTTTAGAGAAGAAAATGAATATTTTTCATTTAAGAAAAATATTCCCAAGATTATTTGAGATGGATCAGAAGGGGAATGATTATTAGAGAGGGGAATGATGCACTTGGGTGAAAGCCAAGGGTACCCAAGTGTTTAAGTCCATATGAAAAGGTTCAAAAACCCCAACTTTCAGAATAACACCAAATGAAAATCAGGCAAATAAGAGGGGCAAAAATCAGGATGTCACAAAGCTCCCCCACTTAGAATGAATCTCGTCCTCGAGATTCGGTTGCTTGGGAAAACCACTCTGGATAATGAGCCCTTAGGAATTCTTCCCGCTCCCAAGTTGATTCTGACTCTGTGTGATGCTCCCACTGAACCTTGAATTTTTTTTTCACTTTACTACGAGTGACCCTTTCCATCTGATCCAAAATTCTATACGGTCTTTCTTCATAGGTCAAATCAGTTGCCAACTCTACCTCAGCCATAGCCGTCCTTTTCTCAAGCGGGGATATGCAATGCCTTAGTTGTGAAACATGAAACATGTTATGCACGTCTGCCAATTCAGCGGGTAGTTCCAACTGATATGCAACAGTACCCACTCGAGACATAACCAGGAATGGACCAATAAACCTGGGTGCCAACTTTCCACGGGTCTGAAATCTCTTGACTCCTTTCATAGGGGTGACTTGGAGGTATATGTGTTCTCCGGGTTCAAAATTGATCTGTCTGTGCTTTGCATCATAATAACTTTTTTGTCAAGATTTGGCCAATTGCAATCTGTCTCTGATTTCCTTAACTTGCTTCTCAGATTCCATCATGAGATCTGTTCCGAAGATACGGCTATCTCCAGTTCGAGACCAATTTAATGGAGTGCGGCACTGTGACGCCCCCGATTCAATCGTACACTAATCATGCACGCAAACGTGTACGATCAAGATCAGGGACTCACGGGAAGATATCACAACACAACTCTAAAAACATAAATAAGTCATACAAGCATCATAATACAAGCCAGGGGCCTCGAGGGCTCGAATACAAGTGCTCGATCATAGACGAGTCAGCGGAAGCAACAATATCTGAGTACAGACATAAGTTAAACAAGTTTGCCTTAAGAAGGCTAGCACAAACTGGGATACAGATCGAAAGAGGCGCATGCCTCCCGCCTGGGATCCTCCTAACTACTCTTGGTCGTCGTCAGCGGCCTGCACGTAGTATTAGGCACCTCCGGTGTAGTAGGGGTCGTCGTCGACGGTGGCGTCTGGCTCCTGGACTCCAGCATCTGATTGCGACAACCAGGTAGAAGGGAAAGGGGGAAAAGAGGGAGAAAAGCAACCATGAGTACTCATCCAAAGTACTCACAAGCAAGGAGCTACACTACATATGCATGGGTATATGTGTAAAGGGCCATATCAGTGGACTGAACTGCAGAATGCCAGAATAAGAGGGGGATAGCTAATCCTGTCGAAGACTACGCTTCTGGCAGCCTCCGTCTTGCAGCATGTAGAAGAGAGTAGATTGAAGTCCTCCAAGTAGCATCTCCAAGTAGCATCTCCAAGTAGCATCTCCAGTAGCATCGCATAGCATAATCCTACCCGGCGATCCCCTCCTCATATCCCTGAGGGAGAGCGACCACCGGTTGTATCTGGCACTTGGAAGGGTGTGTTTTATTAAGTATTCGGTTCTAGTTGTCATAAGGTCAAGGTACAACTCCAAGTCGTCCTGATACCAAAGATCACGGCTATTCGAATAGATTAACTTCCCTGCAGGGGTGCACCAACTTACCCAGCACGCTTGATCCCATTTGGCCGGACACACTTTCCTGGGTCATGCCCGGACGCGGAAGATCAACACGTCGCAGCCCCACCTAGGCTCAACAGAGAGGCCAGCACGCCGGTCTAAACCTAAGCGCACAGGGGTCTGGGCCCATCGCCCATAGCGCACCTACACGTTGCGTACGCGGCCGAAAACAGAACTAGCCCCCTTAATACAAGAGCAGGCTTACGTTCCAATCCGGCGCGCGCCACTCAGTCGCTGGCGTCACGAAGTGCTTCGGCTGATACCACGACGTCGGGATACCCATAACTACTCCCGCGTAGATGGTTAGTGCGTATAGGCTCGTAGCCAACTCAGATCAAATACCAAGATCTCGTTAAGCATGTTAAGTATCCGCGAACGCCGAACAGGGCCAGGCCCACCTCTCTCCTAGGCGGTCTCAACCTGCCCTGTCGCTCCGCCACAAAGATCCACACAGAGGGCCGTCGGGACAAAGGTCCTTTCAGCCCCCAATCCATGAATCACTCGCGGGTACTCTTCGAGCTGACCCGACTTTAGTCACCATCTGTATAGTATGTATGTATGTAAAGTATATACCCGTGATCACCTCCCGAGTGATCACGACCCAATAGTATAGCGAGGCAGACTGACAAGAATGTAGGGCCAATGATGATAAACTAGCATCCTATACTAAGCATTTAGGATTGCGGGTAAGGTATCAATGACTGTAGCAACAATGACAGGCTATGCATCAGAATAGGATTAACGGAAAGCGGTAACATGCTGCACTACTCTAATGCAAGCAGTTTAGAAGAGAATAGGCGATATCTGGCAAGAGAGAGGGGTCGTCAACTCCGTAGTCGAACTGGTCAGCAGCAGCGTCGGTCTCATAGTCTACCGGAGAGAAGAGGGGGAAGAAATAATGAATACAGAGCAAACAAAGCATCACAAAATATAACAAGGCAATACGCGGTGTTCGGTGTGCCCTAACGCGGTAGTAGGTGATACCGGTGAAGGGGGGAAAACATCCGGGAAAGTATTCCCGGTGTTTCGTGTTTGCTGACAGATGAACCGGAGGGGGAAAGTTGCGGGTTTGATATGTTAGGGGTGTGTGGTGGACGAACGGGCTACGTATCCGGGTTCGTCTCGTCGTTCTGAGCAACTTTCATGTTGAAAATAATTTAATCCGAGTTACGGATTAAAAGATATGATTTTCTAAAGATTTTATTAATTTCTGGAATTTAATTAATTATTTAACTTAATTCGAAAATGGATTTATGGCATCAACATGATGTCATGCTGACGTCAGCAGTCAACAAGGGTTGACTGGTCAACCTGACCAGTGGGTCCTACTGGTCAGTGACACATTTTAATTGAGCTTTTTATTTAACCTAATCAGGATTAATTAGGGGGTGGGCCCCACTGTCATTGACTACTTAATTAGCTAATTAACTAACTAACTAGGTTAATTAAATAACTAATGTTTAATTAGTTGTTTAGCTTAATTAATCAAAATTAATTAAGTTGATTAATTAATTAATGTTATTATTTTAACTAATTCTCTTTTTTTTACGTTCTGTGGGAGGGCGCGGGCCCCGTTTGGCAGTGGCCCAGGGCCATAGTGGGTCGGGCGCTGGGTGCGGGCGTCACCCGAACGACGCATGCCCGAGGGGCGCTGGGCGCACGACGCGGCCAGGCGCCGGTGCGCGCCAGGGCGGCCGGCCAGTGATGGGCGCCGGCGGGAAGCAGAGGCGAGCACTGGGGCGACGCGGTGAGGGGGGAAGGGGGCTGCAGTGGGGCGAGTTTCACCGGGTTGCGGCGGTCGAGCTTGACCCGGGGGGGGGGGGCGGAGCGCTGGTGCCCACGGGGCACGGGACACTGGGCATGGCGGAACGCCGCAGGCGGACTGAAGGCTGCGGCGGTGGCAACAGATGCCAGCGGCGACGGGGAGGAGAGGGGAGGCGGGTGGCCGGAGCACGTAGGGCGTCGCGTGCGGGCGAACGGGGAGCTTCGGGCGAGGCCTGGCGAGGTCAGGCAGGAGAGCAGGGGGGCGTGAGGGCGCAACCATGGGCGCGTCCAGGGGTGCCGGTGCGCGGCCGTCGACGTGGTGAGCGCGGGGGCGGGGCTTCGGGTGAGGACGAGCGCGGCCCGGGTGCCGCCAGTAGGGGCCGCGGCGGGCGCGGCGCGTGCGAGAGCGCGGATGGTGCGGTGAGCGAACGAGGGAGAGGGAGGGAGCTCATGGTGGGGGAGTAGGGACTAGGGAAGCGGGGCTCGAGGGGGCGTTGGGGACGACGGGCGACGTGGGAGCAGGCCGGTGAGGAGGTGGAAGCAGGCCGGCGGGGGAGCTCCGGGCGCCGGTGAGGTCCAGACGGTGACGGGCGCGCGGGGTCGAGGGGCGAGGGGATCGGGATCCTCCCGATCCAGATCCAGACGAGGGAGTGGGGGAGTGGGGTGTGGGGCGACGGGGAGTGGGTTAGGGTTTTGGGGATTATGGGATAAGGGAGTGGGGAGTGGGGTTCGGCCGGCTGGCCTGGTGGGTTGGCCCAGTGGGGCTGTGGCCTGCTAGGCCGGAGCCTAGTGGGGGGGGTTGCTTTCTCCCTTTTCTTGTTTTGTTTTGTTTTCTGTTTTTGTAGTTTCTTTTTCTTTTTTATTTATTTTCTTTTCTGTTTAAAATCATTTTAAATTATCTAGGCATTTTATAAAAATGTGTTTGCTTTATTATAATTATCCAGGCATTGAACTGCACACCCCGAACATTTTAGTTTAATATTTTGAAAACTTTGTCGTTTGTCATTAATTTGAATTTAAATTTGAAACGTTTTTGAATCAACCCGAGATTAACTACAGTGACCGAGGTGACATGGCAACATTAACGTGAGATTACTGTAGCATGATTATCCGGGCGTCACAATTCTCCTCCACTACAAGAAATCTCGTCCCGAGATTTAAGAGGTTCGGTAAGGGGGGAACTTTTGGTTACGAGTTTCTAACGAATCATCTCGTTCTTGGTTGCTCTTCTCGAAGAGGTTGATTCATTACATTAATGTCTTCATTCTGCTGTTTCAGGTCATCATGATGAAGTTGTCGTCTTTTCTTCAGGAACTCCATCGTACTTACGAATAGGTAAGGGGCAGCTTTACAACAATTGAATGTTATAAGGGAGAATCTTCGGGGGGGGGGGGGTATCCCAAGAATGATCATGAGAGTATCTCTCGAGTTGAACAAATAAAACACATCGAGAGAAAAGTTGGAAGGTATAATAAGAAGTTTCAAGCAGCCAGGCAATCGTTCTATGCCTAGTCAGAAGGTGAAGGGGTTTCAAGCAACGGAATAATTATTGTGTCCGATGCCAGAATTGATGATCTCATCAGAAGGTGGCCCATGAATTACATACGAGTCCAAGCGGGAGGAATAACTTTGGGAATGAGGGGTGCACAGGAGAGTCAGGTTTCGATCCTGTGAAACTGTGGGTTATGGGCCCACCATGTGGTTAAAAGTAGGAAGGTCGGTGACATTTTTCACGATCATGTAAGCAAGGCATGTCAGAGGAGAGTCTGAGGGTCATGTCGGCAACAACATAGGTACCAAGGGCGAGGGACTAAGAGAACCATTTTCCTACTCGTTGAAACGAGGCGTAACAACATAGGTTCCCGTCCATCGGTAGTTACCGGAATGTCATCAACAATAGTAACAAGGTCTTACTGACAGAGTTGTACATCGAGGTGCTTGCACAAGCAGTGGATTATTACTGCTTATATCATATAGATCATAGAAAAGGTTTAAACAAATCAATGGAAGGAAAATATGATCTTCAGATTAAACAAAACAATGGAAAGGAAAATATGTTTAAACACATATTTCAAGGGTATATCCTTCCCAAGGACAAGCAGAGCAAGATATCCATGACAGGATATAAAGTAGAAAACCATTTAGGTAAGGGGGGAGGAATCTCATGATATTACCCATACAACGGTGTTAGGATAATGATAAATAAAATCTAGCATCGTGCTTCAAATGTTCCTGTTGCAAATCGGAGTACCATTGACAAGCTTCAAGATAGCATTGACATGGTCTTCAGGTGAAGATCAGACTTTGGAAACACGAAGGATCCATCAGGAATAACTTGTAGAATAAGTCTTACAATTTCCTCATGGATGAATGGATAACCTTGTTGAAAAGGAATCTATAATGGTAGGTCCTCCAGCCGGGGGGGGGGGTGCTAGGCATGACATCATATTACCGGGTCATCAAAGGATCAACATCATAACTCTTGGAAAGTTGTCCCAACCATCATATCTGACGCCCCCGATTGTGACGCCCCCGATTCAGATCCGATTGGTGTCAGGATACCTCAGACTTAGGATACCTAAGAAGAAAAGGTGCAACGCAAATTGACGAGATGACATTGTAAGATTCTTGGGGAAATGAACTATGGGGTGATTTCCGTTAATAAGAGTCCATCATTAACCCAAGGAGAAGGACAAGGAGGTGTCTGGTGAACTCAACGACAATTCACCGAGATTCCCAAAAGACGGATTTCCACAATTATGTGGATAAGGAGATGACATTTGTCAGATCAAACGATATAAGTATGCTCGAGGAAAACATACACAATTAAACATTGGTTGAAAGGTGTGCCCGAAATATCGGTTGGGTTGCACGACCAATGTCAGAATGGTGATTCAATAATCAATAGTCTAAGAATGAACGGCCGACCACTAACTTCAAAGCAATAGGGTTGCTAGACGTGCATAATCCAAACAACACCGTTCACTTGTTGGTACCCCGGTTGGAATCAACACGAGGACCAAGAAAGAATGGTGATGGTGAGAAGTATCACTATACCAAGAATTCTTAAGAGGTGGAACAAATCTCAGAACATTCTTGACATAAAGGATGGTAATACTCCAAGGTAAAGAAGAACAATTGCTGGATAGCAAGGAACTCAAGGTATAACACCAAGCATGAACAAGCTTGTGTTGGTGGGAAGGCAATAAAGTGGTCGATGATAATACAATTCATCGAGGGCAAGGATGGTATTTCTCATCATGAATTCAATTGATATCCTGGATGAGCTCAGAATGTTGATGATCACGACACCTTTGTCGCGAGAGTTCATGAAGATGTAATCGATCGGCGACGTCAACAAGTCAAAGTAATGATGAAGTGAAAGGTTATCGGAACCAAGGGTACGACACAAACTCGAAACCAAGCTTGTTGTTCAAGGCGAAATGATATGACGATGAGGATCGACGTAAGGTTAGTTCATCGTCGAAAATTGTCCTCCGTGAAGAAGGACCGGGTAGCACAGTTAAAATCATCACGACAATGATATAGCCAAACAGGCTAGGAATGATGTGATCGGGTACAAACTCGTACTTATAGAAGCTTACCGAAGAGTTGTTGAACCGCAGTGCGGACTCGGTTCAGTTATCGGTGTCTTTGAGTGTTCAATAACTCAGAGCCCGTGAAAAATTGGAATCAGTGGGAAGGTAGCACTTGATGAAGAACTCATAAGAAGTTATGCAGTTCCATGATAATCTCGAGATACCAGGGGGGTAATACTTGACACCAGATCAAAGTAAAGGTTGGACTGGGGTATTAATCCACAGAAGACAAATGTTTAAACTTGCCCGAGAAATGGGAACAAAGAAGAACACTATGGTCGAAACCATAACTACAAGGGGTCTAATTTAATAACACTGAAAGAATTACTCGAATGAGTAAATATTTGGCAAGAAGCTACCCTGATAAGTTCCACATCAGGTCCATGGGCATGAACTCAGAGTTCAAGGTCGACTCCCACTTCTCCAATGCATACCCTTTCATTCACTTCTCGCTTTTGATGAAGTTATAGCGTTGAAATTTTATCTGGCAAAATTCAAGAAGAGTACGACTCGTGAAAACTTTCGAGTTCACACATATTAAGGAAGGCATAGGTTCAACCCATCGGGGCATCTTAGAATCATATACCAGAACCTTTAGAAGTAATTAACTCAAGCTCGAAGGCAGAGCATGGTTGAGGAAGCAGACGATACAATTTACCAAAGGCATTATGTATCGGAGAAAAGGCTCACAAGGTTATTGAATATGAAGGGCGTTGTCAGATAAAATCCAACAAAGGATCTGGTGGTCCACAAGGTACCTGATGTGAGCATCGGTACTCAACCAGAGGAGGAAAGAATGCAAGGAGATCAGTTTATAGAAACAACTGACTAACTCAATTGTCAAATGCAAAGGAATTATGATCTCCAAATCAAGGGATCAGAAGCAATGCTCTGATTAGGGATGGATAAGTTGAATAGCCCTAGGGTACAATCAACAACAATTGGATTGGTCGAGAACCAATTCCAGTTAAAAGAATGGAAGCTCAGCCGGAAAGGTAATTTATAAGGATCAATGATGATTGCGTGTATTCGCAACATATTGAGTCAACAGACTCAAAATGATAATGACAAGGAATGTTAATAAGGTTTCTATACTTATGGGATTAATCATAATGAAAGCAAACAAGAAATTCCAGAGCAATAGGTTGTTGAGGATTTTCGGAAGATCGAATGGTATTTTGAAGACTTTTGTGAAATACATGAATCAACTGGGGATGAGTGGATACTCGATAAGTGCGAGAAATTATTTGAAGGGGTATTCATGTGGCAAAGAACTGCTAGGCAGTAGGCACGAAGTATTCTCGGAACAATAGAGAAAACTTCGGGTATCTTGTAATAACAAGAACAATGGGGAATGATCGTAAGAATGGCAAGTGTAAGTAGTTATCCATAAGGATTTATCGATGGTCGGGAATAGCAAAAGTGATGGGCACAAAGTCTTAAGAGAATATCAAAGAGTATCTCCGAAATCTTCTGGTGCAGTCGGTGACCATCTGGACTGAAGGGACTCTCCGGGAGAAAGTATTTTCGAGAACCTAAAGTTAGTTTTTAGTAAAAATCGTTTAACCCGAATAGAAGAGGGTTCAGAATCCCAGAGTAAACGTCGAGGAATAAAAGATCCTAATACCTCCTGATGGCGACGTGGGCCCATGGGCCACACAGCCATGTTAGTAAAAGTTTTTCAACGACTAGACTCGACTTCGGCCAAGGAGTTGGAAAGTGGGATTCCTACAGGCAGTCGGCTCTGATACCAACTTGTGATGCCCCCGATTCAATCGTACACTAATCATGCACGCAAACGTGTACGATCAAGATCAGGGACTCACGGGAAGATATCACAACACAACTCTAAAAACATAAATAAGTCATACAAGCATCATAATACAAGCCAGGGGCCTCGAGGGCTCGAATACAAGTGCTCGATCATAGACGAGTCAGCGGAAGCAACAATATCTGAGTACAGACATAAGTTAAACAAGTTTGCCTTAAGAAGGCTAGCACAAACTGGGATACAGATCGAAAGAGGCGCAAGCCTCCTGCCTGGGATCCTCCTAACTACTCTTGGTCGTCGTCAGCGGCCTGCACGTAGTATTAGGCACCTCCGGTGTAGTAGGGGTCGTCGTCGACAGTGGCGTCTGGCTCCTGGACTCCAGCATCTGGTTGCGACAACCAGGTAGAAGGGAAAGGGGGAAAAGAGGGAGAAAAGCAACCGTGAGTACTCATCCAAAGTACTCGCAAGCAAGGAGCTACACTACATATGCATGGGTATATGTGTAAAGGGCCATATCAGTGGACTGAACTGCAGAATGCCAGAATAAGAGGGGGATAGCTAATCCTGTCGAAGACTACGCTTCTGGCAGCCTCCGTCTTGCAGCATGTAGAAGAGAGTAGATTGAAGTCCTCCAAGTAGCATCTCCAAGTAGCATCTCCAGTAGCATCGCATAGCATAATCCTACCCGGCGATCCCCTCCTCATATCCCTGAGGGAGAGCGACCACCGGTTGTATCTGGCACTTGGAAGGGTGTGTTTTATTAAGTATCCGGTTCTAGTTGTCATAAGGTCAAGGTACAACTCCAAGTCGTCCTGATACCGAAGATCACGGCTATTCGAATAGATTAACTTCCCTGCAGGGGTGCACCAACTTACCCAGCACGCTTGATCCCATTTGGCCGGTTGTATCTGAAAATATGATCTTCAGATTAAACAAAACAATGGAAAGGAAAATATGTTTAAACACATATTTCAAGGGTATATCCTTCCCAAGGACAAGCAGAGCAAGATATCCATGACAGGATATAAAGTAGAAAACCATTTAGGTAAGGGGGGAGGAATCTCATGATATTACCCATACAACGGTGTTAGGATAATGATAAATAAAATCTAGCATCGTGCTTCAAATGTTCCTGTTGCAAATCGGAGTACCATTGACAAGCTTCAAGATAGCATTGACATGGTCTTCAGGTGAAGATCAGACTTTGGAAACACGAAGGATCCATCAGGAATAACTTGTAGAATAAGTCTTACAATTTCCTCATGGATGAATGGATAACCTTGCTGAAAAGGAATCTATAATGGTAGGTCCTCCAGCCCGGGGGGGGGGGGGTGCTAGGCATGACATCATATTACCGGGTCATCAAAGGATCAACATCATAACTCTTGGAAAGTTGTCCCAACCATCATATCTGACGCCCCCGATTGTGACGCCCCCGATTCAGATCCGATTGGTGTCAGGATACCTCAGACTTAGGATACCTAAGAAGAAAAGGTGCAACGCAAATTGACGAGATGACATTGTAAGATTCTCGGGGAAATGAACTATGGGGTGATTTCCGTTAATAAGAGTCCATCATTAACCCAAGGAGAAGGACAAGGAGGTGTCTGGTGAACTCAACGACAATTCACCGAGATTCCCAAAAGACGGATTTCCACAATTATGTGGATAAGGAGATGACATTTGTCAGATCAAACGATATAAGTATGCTCGAGGAAAACATACACAATTAAACATTGGTTGAAAGGTGTGCCCGAAATATCGGTTGGGTTGCACGACCAATGTCAGAATGGTGATTCAATAATCAATAGTCTAAGAATGAACGGCCGACCACTAACTTCAAAGCAATAGGGTTGCTAGACGTGCATAATCCAAACAACACCGTTCACTTGTTGGTACCCCGGTTGGAATCAACACGAGGACCAAGAAAGAATGGTGATGGTGAGAAGTATCACTATACCAAGAATTCTTAAGAGGTGGAACAAATCTCAGAACATTCTTGACATAAAGGATGGTAATACTCCAAGGTAAAGAAGAACAATTGCTGGATAGCAAGGAACTCAAGGTATAACACCAAGCATGAACAAGCTTGTGTTGGTGGGAAGGCAATAAAGTGGTCGATGATAATACAATTCATCGAGGGCAAGGATGGTATTTCTCATCATGAATTCAATTGATATCCTGGATGAGCTCAGAATGTTGATGATCACGACACCTTTGTCGCGAGAGTTCATGAAGATGTAATCGATCGGCGACGTCAACAAGTCAAAGTAATGATGAAGTGAAAGGTTATCGGAACCAAGGGTACGACACAAACTCGAAACCAAGCTTGTTGTTCAAGGCGAAATGATATGACGATGAGGATCGACGTAAGGTTAGTTCATCGTCGAAAATTGTCCTCCGTGAAGAAGGACCGGGTAGCACAGTTAAAATCATCACGACAATGATATAGCCAAACAGGCTAGGAATGATGTGATCGGGTACAAACTCGTACTTATAGAAGCTTACCGAAGAGTTGTTGAACCGCAGTGCGGACTCGGTTCAGTTATCGGTGTCTTTGAGTGTTCAATAACTCAGAGCCCGTGAAAAATTGGAATCAGTGGGAAGGTAGCACTTGATGAAGAACTCATAAGAAGTTATGCAGTTCCATGATAATCTCGAGATACCAGGGGGGTAATACTTGACACCAGATCAAAGTAAAGGTTGGACTGGGGTATTAATCCACAGAAGACAAATGTTTAAACTTGCCCGAGAAATGGGAACAAAGAAGAACACTATGGTCGAAACCATAACTACAAGGGGTCTAATTTAATAACACTGAAAGAATTACTCGAATGAGTAAATATTTGGCAAGAAGCTACCCTGATAAGTTCCACATCAGGTCCATGGGCATGAACTCAGAGTTCAAGGTCGACTCCCACTTCTCCAATGCATACCCTTTCATTCACTTCTCGCTTTTGATGAAGTTATAGCGTTGAAATTTTATCTGGCAAAATTCAAGAAGAGTACGACTCGTGAAAACTTTCGAGTTCACACATATTAAGGAAGGCATAGGTTCAACCCATCGGGGCATCTTAGAATCATATACCAGAACCTTTAGAAGTAATTAACTCAAGCTCGAAGGCAGAGCATGGTTGAGGAAGCAGACGATACAATTTACCAAAGGCATTATGTATCGGAGAAAAGGCTCACAAGGTTATTGAATATGAAGGGCGTTGTCAGATAAAATCCAACAAAGGATCTGGTGGTCCACAAGGTACCTGATGTGAGCATCGGTACTCAACCAGAGGAGGAAAGAATGCAAGGAGATCAGTTTATAGAAACAACTGACTAACTCAATTGTCAAATGCAAAGGAATTATGATCTCCAAATCAAGGGATCAGAAGCAATGCTCTGATTAGGGATGGATAAGTTGAATAGCCCTAGGGTACAATCAACAACAATTGGATTGGTCGAGAACCAATTCCAGTTAAAAGAATGGAAGCTCAGCCGGAAAGGTAATTTATAAGGATCAATGATGATTGCGTGTATTCGCAACATATTGAGTCAACAGACTCAAAATGATAATGACAAGGAATGTTAATAAGGTTTCTATACTTATGGGATTAATCATAATGAAAGCAAACAAGAAATTCCAGAGCAATAGGTTGTTGAGGATTTTCGGAAGATCGAATGGTATTTTGAAGACTTTTGTGAAATACATGAATCAACTGGGGATGAGTGGATACTCGATAAGTGCGAGAAATTATTTGAAGGGGTATTCATGTGGCAAAGAACTGCTAGGCAGTAGGCACGAAGTATTCTCGGAACAATAGAGAAAACTTCGGGTATCTTGTAATAACAAGAACAATGGGGAATGATCGTAAGAATGGCAAGTGTAAGTAGTTATCCATAAGGATTTATCGATGGTCGGGAATAGCAAAAGTGATGGGCACAAAGTCTTAAGAGAATATCAAAGAGTATCTCCGAAATCTTCTGGTGCAGTCGGTGACCATCTGGACTGAAGGGACTCTCCGGGAGAAAGTATTTTCGAGAACCTAAAGTTAGTTTTTAGTAAAAATCGTTTAACCCGAATAGAAGAGGGTTCAGAATCCCAGAGTAAACGTCGAGGAATAAAAGATCCTAATACCTCCTGATGGCGACGTGGGCCCATGGGCCACACAGCCATGTTAGTAAAAGTTTTTCAACGACTAGACTCGACTTCGGCCAAGGAGTTGGAAAGTGGGCTTCCTACAGGCAGTCGGCTCTGATACCAACTTGTGATGCCCCCGATTCAATCGTACACTAATCATGCACGCAAACGTGTACGATCAAGATCAGGGACTCACGGGAAGATATCACAACACAACTCTAAAAACATAAATAAGTCATACAAGCATCATAATACAAGCCAGGGGCCTCGAGGGCTCGAATACAAGTGCTCGATCATAGACGAGTCAGCGGAAGCAACAATATCTGAGTACAGACATAAGTTAAACAAGTTTGCCTTAAGAAGGCTAGCACAAACTGGGATACAGATCGAAAGAGGCGCAAGCCTCCTGCCTGGGATCCTCCTAACTACTCTTGGTCGTCGTCAGCGGCCTGCACGTAGTATTAGGCACCTCCGGTGTAGTAGGGGTCGTCGTCGACAGTGGCATCTGGCTCCTGGACTCCAGCATCTGGTTGCGACAACCAGGTAGAAGGGAAAGGGGGAAAAGAGGGAGAAAAGCAACCGTGAGTACTCATCCAAAGTACTCGCAAGCAAGGAGCTACACTACATATGCATGGGTATATGTGTAAAGGGCCATATCAGTGGACTGAACTGCAGAATGCCAGAATAAGAGGGGGATAGCTAATCCTGTCGAAGACTACGCTTCTGGCAGCCTCCGTCTTGCAGCATGTAGAAGAGAGTAGATTGAAGTCCTCCAAGTAGCATCTCCAAGTAGCATCTCCAGTAGCATCGCATAGCATAATCCTACCCGGCGATCCCCTCCTCATATCCCTGAGGGAGAGTGACCACCGGTTGTATCTGGCACTTGGAAGGGTGTGTTTTATTAAGTATCCGGTTCTAGTTGTCATAAGGTCAAGGTACAACTCCAAGTCGTCCTGATACCGAAGATCACGGCTATTCGAATAGATTAACTTCCCTGCATGGGTGCACCAACTTACCCAGCACGCTTGATCCCATTTGGCCGGACACACTTTCCTGGGTCATGCCCGGCCGCGGAAGATCAACACGTCGCAGCCCCACCTAGGCTCAACAGAGAGGCCAGCACGCCGGTCTAAACCTAAGCGCACAGGGGTCTGGGCCCATCGCCCATAGCACACCTGCACATTGCGTACGCGGCCGAAAACAGAACTAGCCCCCTTAATACAAGAGCAGGCTTACGTTCCAATCTGGCGCGCGCTACTCAGTCGCTGGCGTCACGAAGTGCTTCGGCTGATACCACGACGTCGGGATACCCATAACTACTCCCGCGTAGATGGTTAGTGCGTATAGGCTCGTAGCCAACTCAGATCAAATACCAAGATCTCGTTAAGCGTGTTAAGTATCCGCGAACGCCGAACAGGGCCAGGCCCACCTCTCTCCTAGGCGGTCTCAACCTGCCCTGTCGCTCCGCCACAAAGATCCACACAGAGGGCCGTCGGGACAAAGGTCCTTTCAGCCTATGTTTTTAAGACGATAAGGCGAGGCGAGGCGCTGGGGGGGGGGCGCCTCACTGCCTAAGCGCTGAGGCATAAGGCGAGGCGACGCCTTAGAGACTTGTAAGCAACAGAATTAAGTAGAATTTGGTAGGCATTAAGCAACTAGGCATACAGCCATACACACCTTGCAACTGATTGTTGTAGAGCCCCCATCCTCTTTGCACTTGCTTTTCTCCCCAACAGAATTCTGCATCAACATGAAGTCATGAACAAATATGTTAGAATAATGAATGTATCACTTACCAGTGCACATTCCACAAAAAATAGAAATAAAAGTGAGGCAGCAAACAAAAGTGGAAAGAAAGATAGCAAGTATGAGTGCAACTGCAATCTACAATGGTCCACATAAGACAAACAGAATAATAGATAATTCCACATAAGACAAACAGAATAATAGATAATTCCAGCATAGCAAAAGGGATAAAGGTGGCCAGCTCAGCTCTCTCATGTCTCTCCACTCTCAAAGTCTCAATCAAAAGTCATCATCATCAAACTCATTGGCATTGGTGTTGTCTTCACCATCTTGGTCAACATTAGTTGGCTCTTGATCGTCATTGCTCACATCATCATCATCCTCAACGTAGTCTGAATCCTCCCCCTCCGCATTGGGCATACTTGAGTGTTGCTCTTGCTCCAAGTCCTCCTCTACCTCATCTTCTTCAGGAATTATAGGTCGTGTTGTAGTAGGTCTCTTGCGTGCGTAGTGCAGACGGACATTTGTCTGGCCCCTACGAAGTGTAGTTGCTGTCCTATGCAGATTGCGGCCTCGAAGGTTTGAAGATGCACCAATAGCCACATCAACATCCTCCCATGTAATGTCTTGATTGTCTTCAGGACAACCTCGAGCACCTTGAGGTTGTGATAGTGATGGGTCCACCCACTCATTGCCCCAATCAAAATCCTCAATGACCAAAGCCTCAAAGCTATTCTCGCCCACCTTCTCACGCCTCTTTTGAAACCGTTGCATATTCTTCCGGTTGTATGAAACAAAGACAAGATCATTCAACCTTTTCCATTGTAATCTGTTCCTTTTCTTTGTATGGATCTACAAAGTAGAAACAACAAGTGAAATAAGTAAATAACTTGCTGAAATCATCATTGAACAAACACAAATACTGCTTTACTAGTTGACTTACAAATTCAAACGTGCTCCAATTCCTCTCACAACCAGATGATGAAGCACAAAGACTAACAATGCGCTTTGCAAACCTTTGTAGGTCAATGGCCCGACCACCAAATGAACTCCACCAATCAACTAAAATGATAAAAACTGACACATATTAAGAGTTTGTACAGAAATTACATTGCTGGAACTGGAATTAACATGCTGAAATTAACATGATGCATTTAATATGACTTACGAGGGTTTCTTGTGCTCATGGTCTCGAGTGCCAATGGATTAGAAAAGCTTTCTCGCTGTTGCTCATAGAGCACAGATTGTTGATCAATCTTTTTTCGAACATTGGCATCCGGTACCATTTTTGCAAGCACATCATTAAAGCAGCTCCTAAGCTCCCCAACTAAGGCATCATCATTTCTGCTTACAATAGGAAAGAACTTTCCTGGGTTCAAAAATAGAGCAGCCCCATACAATGGATGATCCATTTGATTCTCCCAACGCTTATCAACAATGGCCAAGATCTTCTTGAGCAATGGTTGCTTGTTTTGTTGAGGGAAACCTAGATTGATCCTCTCCTTTGCATAAATCATAAGTGCTTTAATCTCTGGCATGGCAGGCTTCTCATCACCATCTGCTACTCTAAGAACTCTAAGAAGTGGAGTTGAAGCTCTAAGGCAGTCCTCAATTGCGCTCCACCACTCCGTTGAAAGTATAATCTCTTGCACATTCAAGCCAACTTGTGTTTTTGCTAACTTGTTTCCAACCCATTCTTCAGATGTAAATAAACTCCTCAATGCAGCCTTGTTCTTGACCAAACTCCTAAGTGTGAGGATGGCTGTGGCAAAACGAGTGGCTGCTGGTCTCACAAGATCCCCACCCGTGGCCTTCCTCATTAGACTAAGAAGTCTTCCATGTCTATAGATGAAAGTTGTGACACGTCTAGCCCCTGCAATAGGCTTCTTAAATGCCTTCAACTTTCCTATATCTTCCAACATTAGGTCCAAGCAATGACATGCACACGGGCTCCAATATAGAGTAGGCATCCTCTCCATTAGAAGGTGGCCAGCTTTCTTGTAATTAGCACCATTATCGGTGATAACTTGTACCACATTCTCTTTTCCAACATCCAGAATTCTCTTCTCAAGCAAATCAGCTATCATATCACCATCATGACATACACTTGAGGCATCAACCGACTCCAAGAAGAAAGTGCCCTCTGGACTATTAACAAGGAAGTTAATCAAATGGCGTCCTCTTTTATCCGACCAGCCATCCGACATGAGTGTGCATCCATATTTTTTCCATGCTGCCTCGTGTTGCCTCCTCAAAAGTCCTGTTTCCTTCACACAATCATTAAGCAATTTCTCTCTCAGCTCATGTGCACTAGGAGGCTTGTAACCTGACCCATATTGACAAGAGGCTTCAATTGCAACCTCAAACTGCCTACTACTTGCAGCGTTGAATGGAATGCCACACTCGTAAAAGAACAATGCCCACTGCATATTGACATACTGCCTCTCTTCTGGAGTCTTTGTGCTGGACTCCATGGTGCTTTGAGAACACCCAGAGCGTCTTTCATCTACAAGATCCTCGGGTGTTCTTCGTAGCATGGCAACAATTGGCTTGGAACTATTGGCGGCAGACACAACAGAAACAGACTTCTTTTTACCTTGCATGTTGGTGATAAACGCTTTCTTATTCTGTTTGGCTGCTGTCCCTGAGCTTGGCCTTTTAGAGGCGATGTTTGCTCCAACTGAACTCACCTCCACAACCTCCTGAACATCATCTACATCTACTACTCCCTTGATCCTCCTATTTTGCTCCAAATATGTTCCCATTTCTCTCCTCAATTGTGTGGTGGCCTTAGGACAACCAATTGCATCTCCCCCGACGCCCGCAAGATGCTCTTTATGCCTCTTGATCCCTCCAGAAGTTATCTTGCCACAAAGAGCGCACACAACAAGATCCCGATTTGGAGGCTCAGACCAATATCCATAGTTCCATCCCGGATCATTTGACCGTTGTGGCTTCCTTGTTGGATCTTTCATTGGATCGTAGGTGGGCTCACCCCCATCAGCTGCTGCATTTCCATCCATGGTGCTACACTTCTACTACCTGCAGCAAACAACCAAACACAAAGGAATATTAGCATAACTGATAAAAGGGCTGCCATGGCATATGAAAAGGCTGCTGTGGCAGCAACTAAACTACTCTACTCATGCAGATGTAGCAAACAGCGACAATCAACTAGCCATTAAACTAATCAGCATTCAACTAGTCATTAAACTAATCCATTGTTGAGCACAACACATCATGCATCAGTATTCAACTAGCCTTTATTCTAATCCACCCAACAGGCCAACATCATGCATTATTTTATTCAACCAAGGAGCATCCACTAAGGCACTAACCCCACTATCATTAAACTAATCACTAACATATGCCTGGCCACTAAGGCACTAACCACTATAAGAGACAAGTGAGCAACCACCAACCAGCTAGCATAAAACAGTCCAGCAAAGAAGAAAGAGAGCAGAGGAGGGTGTGGGAGAAGGGAGAGGGAGGTATACCTTACTGTTGCTCTTGCTTGTTGTTGCTGTACTGCAGAGGAGGAGCTGCTGGACAGGAGGATGAGGAGGAGCTGCTGGACAGGAGGAAGAGGAGGAGGAGCTGCTGGATAGGAGGAAGAGGAGGAGCTGCTAGAGAGGAGGAACCGTTGAAGAGGAGGGGGAGGAGCTGCTGGAGAGGAGGAGGAACCAGATCTGCTGGAGAGGAGCCACTGAAGAGAAGGAGGGGGAGGAGTGTGTGGATTGGGGGCTGTTTCTCTCTCTCTCTTTCTCCCCTCTTACTTGTTGGCGCCAACATGATTCCAGTTTCCCGCCTAAAACAGCTCCCCTACCTGCCTGGCAAGCTAAGGCGTCCAAAAAGGACTAAGGCAACGCCTCGGACGCCTAGGCAGACGCCTCGGACGCCTTATAGCTTAAGGCGGACGCCTTAGACACCCACCTAAGGCGAGGTGGACGCCTTGCCCTCGCAGGGCGCCCTGACGCCTAAGCGTCGCCTAGGCGACGCCTTAGGGACGCCTTGAAAACAGAGCTTTCAGCCCCCAATCCGTGAATCACTCGCGGGTACTCTTCGAGCTGACCCGACTTTAGTCACCATCTGTATAGTATGTATGTATGTAAAGTATATACCCGTGATCACCTCCCGAGTGATCACGGCCCAATAGTATAGTGAGGCAGACTGACAAGAATGTAGGGCCAATGATGATAAACTAGCATCCTATACTAAGCATTTAGGATTGCGGGTAAGGTATCAATGACTGTAGCAACAATGACAGGCTATGCATCATAATAGGATTAACGGAAAGCAGTAACATGCTACACTACTCTAATGCAAGCAGTTTAGAGGAGAATAGGCGATATCTGGTGATCAAGGGGGGGGGGCTTGCCTGGTTGCTCTGGCAAGAGAGAGGGGTCGTCAACTCCGTAGTCGAACTGGTCAGCAACATCGTCGGTCTCGTAGTCTACCAAAGAGAAGAGGGGGAAGAAATAATGAATACAGAGCAAACAAAGCATCACAAAATATAACAAGGCAATACGCGGTGTTCGGTGTGCCCTAACGCGGTAGTAGGTGATACCGGTGAAGGGGGGAAAACATCCGGGAAAGTATTCCCGGTGTTTCGTGTTTTCTGACAGATGAACCAGAGGGGGGAAGTTGCGGGTTTGATATGTTAGGGGTGTGTGGTGGACGAACGGGCTACGTATCCGGGTTCGTCTCGTCGTTCTGAGCAACTTTCATGTTGAAAATAATTTAATCCGAGTTACGGATTAAAAGATATGATTTTCTAAAGATTTTATTAATTTCTGGAATTTAATTAATTATTTAACTTAATTCGAAAATGGATTTATGACATCGGCATGATGTCATGCTGACGTCAGCAGTCAACAGGGGTTGACTGGTCAACCTGACCAGTGGGTCCCACTGGTCAGTGACACATTTTAATTGAGCATTTTATTTAACCTAATCAGGATTAATGAGGGGGGTGGGCCCCACTGTCATTGACTACTTAATTAGCTAATTAACTAACTAACTAGGTTAATTAAATAACTAATGTTTAATTAGTTGTTTAGCTTAATTAATCAAAATTAATTAAGTTGATTAATTAATTAATTAATGTTATTATTTTAACTAATTCTCTTTTTTTTAACGTTCTGTGGGAGGGCGCGGGCCCCGTTTGGCAGTGGCCCAGGGCCATAGTGGGTCGGGCGCTGGGTGCGGGCGTCACCCGAACGACGCATGCCCGAGGGGCGCTGGGCGCACGACGCGGCCAGGCGCCGGTGCGCGCCAGGGCGGCCGGCCAGTGATGGGCGCCGGCGGGAAGCAGAGGCGAGCACTGGGGCGACGCGGTGAGGGGGGAAGGGGGCTGCAGTGGGGCGAGTTTCACCGGGCACCGGCGGTCGAGCTCGACCCGGGGGGGCGGAGCGCTGGTGCCCACGGGGCACGGGACGCTGGGCATGGCGGAACGGCGCAAGCGGACTGAAGGCTGCGGCAGCGGCAACAGATGCCAGCGGCGACGGGGAGGAGAGGGGAGGCGGGTGGCCGGAGCACGCAGGGCGTCGCGTGCGGGCGGACGGGGAGCTCCGGGCGAGGCCTGGCGAGGTCAGGCAGGAGAGCAGGGGGGCGTGAGGGCGCAACCATGGGCGCGTCCAGGGGCGCCGGTGCGCGACCGTCGATGTGGTGAGCGCGGGGGCGGGGCTTCGGGTGAGGACGAGCGCGGCCCGGGTGCCGCCAGCAGGGGCCGCGGCGGGCGCGGCGCGTGCGAGAGCGCGGATGGTGCGGTGAGCGAACGAGGGAGAGGGAGGGAGCTCACGGTGGGGGAGTAGGGACTAGGGAAGCGGGGCTCGAGGGGGTGTTGGGGACGACGGGCGACGTGGGAGCAGGCCGGTGGGGAGGTGGAAGCAGGCCGGCGGGGGAGCTCCGGGCGCCGGTGAGGTCCAGACGGTGACGGGCGCGCGGGGTCGAGGGGCGAGGGGATCGGGATCCTCCCGATCTAGATCCAGACGAGGGAGTGGGGGGAGTGGGGTGTGGGGCGATGGGGAGTGGGTTAGGGTTTCGGGGGATTATGGGATAAGGGAGTGGGGAGTGGGGTTCGGCCGGCTGGGCCTGGTGGGTTGGCCCAGTGGGGCTGTGGCCTGCTAGGCCGGAGCCTAGTGGGGGGGGGGGTTGCTTTCTCCCTTTTCTTGTTTTGTTTTGTTTTCTGTTTTTGTAGTTTATTTTTCTTTTTTATTTATTTTCTTTTCTGTTTTAAATCATTTTAAATTATCTAGGCATTTTATAAAAATGTGTTTGCTTTATTATAATTATCCAGGCATTGAACTGCACACCCCGAACATTTTAGTTTAATATTTTGAAAACTTTGCCGTTTGTCATTAATTTGAATTTAAATTTGAAACGTTTTTGAATCAACCCGAGATTAACTACAGTGACTGAGGTGACATGGCAACATTAACGTGAGATTACTGTAGCATGATTATCCGGGCGTCACAGGCACTTACGGCCATACAGAGCTTCATACGGTGACATCTTTAGACTGGTCTGGAAGCTGTTGTTGTAAGAAAACTCGGCATATGGCAAGCAATCTTCCCATTTAGTTCCTTGGGCTAAAGCACGGGCTCACAACATATCTTCGAGTATTTGATTTACCCGCTCTGTCTGTCCATCGGTCTGAGGATGATAAGCAGTACTATATTTTAGTGTTGTCCCCAAGGCTTGATGGAGACGGGACCAAAAAGCAGAGGTAAACAGGGAACCTCGGTCGAAAGTGATGGTTTGAGGTACTCCATGCATACTGACGATTCTGGATACATACAGCTGTGCAAGTTGATCTGCTCGATATGTGGTGCTGATCGGAATGAAGTGAGCAACCTTGGTTAAGGTGTCCACTATGACCCAGATTGCATCATTTCCTCTCTGAGTCTTAGGAAATCCCGTAATGAAATCCATACAAACGTCATCCCATTTCCATTGCGAAACCGACAGCGGTTGGAGGAGTCCGGCTGGCTTCTGATGCTCTGCCTTCACCTTGTTGCATATGTCGCAACAGGCCACAAAATAGGCAATGTCTTTCTTCATTCCATCCCACCAAAATATTTTTCTAAGGTCCTCATACATTTTCGTGCCTCCCGGATGAATGGAATATGAGGATTCATGTGCTTCCGACAGGATTTTCTTCTTTAAGTCCGGCTGATTGGGTACACAAATCCGTCCGCGGAATCGGAGAGTACCGAATTTGTCCTTGGAGAAATTTGGGGTCTACCCCGCCATCGGGCTCTTGGCATGCTTCTGCAGTTTGATGTCAGCTGACTGGGCCTTGCGGATATCTTCCTCAAGTGTGGGGGTAATTTCCAAAATATTAGCAAGGCCAGCATCCACTATGACCACGTTGAGCGGAGCGATCTCCTCTTGGAGTTTGAAAGGCAAGGATTTCGATATGACATTTAAGCTGACAGGCTTTCGACTGAGGGCATCGGCAACCACGTTGGCCTTTCCCGGGTGGTAATTTATTCCAAGATCATAAACCTTAACCAACTATAGACATCTTCGTTGATGGAGATTTAAATCCAGCTGAGTAAATATGTATTTAAGGCTTTTATGATCGGTAAAAATTCGGCACCTTTTTCCAATGAGGTAGTGTCTCCAAATTTTTAGAGCATGAACCACCACAGCCAATTCCAAATCATGAGTAGGATAATTTCCCTCGTGGGGCCGTAGCTGTCGCGATGCATATGCTACTACCTTGTCGTCTTGCATAAGTACGCAACCGAGGCCTTGCCTGGAGGCGTCACAATACACATCAAAGCTGCGATAAATGTCTAGGAGAGTCCATACAGGTGCGGTTGTCAGCCGTATCTTTAGCTCATCAAAACTTTTCTCACAGTCCTTTGTCCATTCAAACTTCTTATCCTTTTGGAGCAGCTCCGTCATGGGTTTAGCAATCTTGGAAAACCCCTCAATGAAGCGACGGTAATATCCAGCTAATCCGAGAAAACTCCGGATCTGTGTCACTGTCGTGGGTGGCAACCAATCGAGCACATCCTTTACTTTGCTCGGGTCCACGGTTATACCTTAAGCGGATAGTACATGTCCGAGAAACCCAACTTGCTTGAGCCAAAACTCACATTTACTAAATTTGGCGTAAAGCTGATGGTCGCGGAGTCGTTGTAGCACTGCTCGAAGGTGATCCTTGTGCTCTTCTTCACCCTTGGAGTAAATGAGGATGTCATCGATGAAGACTACCACGAATTTGTCGAGGAAGTCCATGAATACTTTGTTCATCATATGCATGAAGAAATCAGGGGCATTGGTGAGACCAAAGGACATCATTGTATATTCATAAAGACCATACCGTGTAGTGAATGCGGTCTTAGGAATATCTTCCTTTTTAACTTTGAGCTGATGATATCCGGTCCGTAAATCGATCTTAGATAATACCTTAGCCCCACTGAGCTGATCAAACAAATCATCAATCCTTGGCAGCGGATATTTATTTTTGATGGTGACCTCATTCAGCTGACGGTAATCTACGCACATGCGGAGCTGCCATCCTTTTTGTCCACGAAAATAGCGGGTGATCCCCATGGTGAAGAGCTGGGACGAATATATCCTTTTTGGAGCAGTTCATCAAGTTGTTTCTTTAGCTCCACTAATTCCGATGAAGGCATCCGGTAATACTTCTTGTATAATGGTGCAGTTCCGGGCACAAGATCTATTGCAAATTCCAGTTCTCGGTCTGGTGGCATGCCTAGCAGTTCTTTTGGAAATACATCAGGGTACTCGTTGACCACAGGAATTAATTCCAACTCAGCCACAACGGTGAAAACCAATTCTTGCTTGGATATATTCTTGCGAGCATAGAATTTGGTAGCCTGCCCATTTAGACTGTTCAAAGTGACTTCTCGTGTTGCGGAGTTTATACAAACTTGATATTGGGTCAACCAATTCATACGCAATATAATATCCAACTTTTCAGACTCAATAATTATCAGAGAGGTTTGAAAGTAGACTCCGTTGATATTGATCTCCAGATCACGGCAGACCATGTTACTCTTGATTAGAGATCCCAGGGTTTGGACCAGCATATTTTTTCCCAGAAGTTTATAAAGAAATTTGTTTTGGGCAGCAAAACTCCGAGAAATAAAATAATGGGAAGCCCAGAGTCAAATAAAATTACGGCAGGTATGTCATTAACAGAAAACATACCAATGACGACTTTGGGGTTCTCTTGTGCTTCATCGGCTGAGAGATGATGCACGTGCCCAGTAATATTTTGCTGGGTCGGGCATGACTCTTTAAAGTTAACTTGTGGCCTGAATGGGGCATCCGCCTTGTTGTTCTTGGGGCACTGTTTGGCATAATGTCCGTTCTGCCCACAGATGAAGCACGAATTGTTACGCTGACGCTCCTCACGTATTGGGTTGGTCATGATATTCCTGACTTGAGTGGTGGTATTGTTAACATTCTGTTGCTAATTTGGCTTGTATTCCACCTGAGTCTGTTGCCAGGTTCGAGCCTTTTGCACTGGTTTCCCATCCTTCTTTGGCTCAAACTTACGCTTGTTGTCGTTGTTGGCAGGCCTATTATCTAATATAAGCTTGTGCTCCCGTTCAGCAATGAAAGCCTTGTTTACCAGAGTTTGGAAATCTGGGAAGTCAAACATACTAAGAGTACACCGAAGTTGTGGATGTAAGCCTCCACGAAATCTGTCAATCTTCCTTTTCTATGGTGGCCATGTCATAAAGGGAGTAACGGACCAGATGATTGATTTTTTGCAAATATTCCCCCACAGACTGATTTCCTTGGATGAGTGCGAGAAATTCACGCTGATTAACCTTCATAACTCCAGTAGGGATATGATGTTTCCGGAACTGATCCTTAAATTTTTCCTAGGTGATTTCTTCATCAGCAGACCACATGGCTTTTGTATTTTCCCACCATATGGCAGCAACGCCTTCAAGATAATGAGTTGCAAATGGAACTTTATCATTTTCTTCAGTACGAGCAATCTCAAGCTTTTTCTCAATGGTACGCAACCGATCGTCTGCATCCAATGGGTCAACAATCTGACTGAAATTGGGTGGCTTGGTCTGTTGAAAATCTGACAACTTTGAGTAATGACCATTCTGATTTCCATTCTGTCCAACCATAGCTTGCACACTTCTTAATATTTCAAGCAGATCATTGTTCCTTCTTTCCTCAAACATACGTAGAATTTGCTCCGTGGAGGGCGGATTTGGCGGTGGAGGCGGTGGCGGAACGTACGACTCGGGAGAATGTCCTGCCTGTCATGCGGAATGACGAACAGGAGTTCCCTCACGAACAATGCTACTGCTGCCTCCCCACGTCATCCTATTGTGGATTTTCCCAAGACAACGCAATCGAGATGAGTAACATCCAAGAATAAATTTGGGGAAAAGCCAGCGACAAATCCCAGAAGAAAGCAAAAGAGCGAAGAAAATACGGCGAATAAAGTCCCAACATAATTATACATAGACTCATACATGAAAGATAAACAACATGACAAGTTCAACTACTCTCATACATGCAACGAAACATCATGACTCGTACGACTACATCCGTACATCATCCAGACGACTGTGAATATTCCGAGGTACTACTGCTCTACTGGTGCTGCGGTGTCCTGTGAAGCAGACTCGGATCCTGAACTAACGTGGTTAACAGAAACCTTTGGGTTAAAGGTTACACGACGACGCTGCCTCGAGGGCTCTCCCTCAGGGGAAGGGGAAGGATGAAGCATCGGGGCTACAGGAGTGGTGAGATGTGAAGCCCACTCGGCAGGAGTACTGAGAGGGTTCACCGTCGAGGTGCCTGAGCTACTCGGGGGAGTAACCGGTGAAACAGGGGAACTAGAACTGGCTGGAATATAGGGAGTAAATCCCAGAGAAGATCGAGTAGTGGCAGATCTAGTAGTGACCAAAGCAGCGGCCAAAGCAGTACGGGCACGAGTCAGCTCTTGAGCCAGCTTGTGGATCATAAGATAGCTAGTAGTGACATAACGAGCAAGGTGGCTAGCAACACTATCAGACTCCGGATCAATGATCTGGAAGCGGACACTACCATTGTCGTGCAGAGAAGGATAGCAAAAGAAACCTAGATGGTTTTGCATCCGGACCTCGTTGTAGCGAAGCTCGGCAAGGACCTCGAATGCAGCAAACTGGACAGCCTAAGAAGCGGTAGGGGCGTAATCACTCCGAGAAGTACGAGTGTAAGAGCCGGAATCGGAACTAGTGCACAGAGTAACCACTGCGTGATACTCATACACTGAATCAGCTAGACGCTCCCGGTACACAAGATAGACTGGATCGTCTCCGAGGGGGTACAGCCGACGCCACACGTTGCGAAGAAGGTGTGGTGACGTGTACGACATCAGCTGCAACTAGCACGGATACGGCACCAGAGCCATCTACACTCACAACCATTAGCAGGTTAGCATAAAAATATAAATCAAGTGCATGCAATGCAACAATCAGCTACATTAGCCACCGACACTCAACTAAAACTCGTAACTAACATCCAGTTAACACGTCTTAGTCTAGTGTGGCCTACAGTCAGCGCGGCTCTGATACCAAGCGTTGTGGCACCCCAGCTCAGAGCGACCGGTTTACCCTGCATTGCTAGCCTAGAGACCATGTCTTCTGGCAACACACAACATCTTGGTACAGAAAACAACCACTTTATTGATGCTAGCGGGTCGGAGTTTATATTACAATAGATGTCGAGGCCGAGCAGCACACACGGTGCGACTGAACAACATGTACATTATTTATTGAACATAATGGGGCCTCGATCATAACAACTATGCGGCGGCGGAACAACATCATAGCGGAAACTCCATAGCACAGGGACACCGATGTGGACACGATCTAGACTCGAGTAGCGCTCCTTTCCAACGCGACTTTCCTGAAATCTGGCATGACACGCCAGGTCAGTACATTGAATGTACTTGCAAGCTCACAACAGGCATAATCATAATGACAAACAATATCATGATATTTAACCAATTACTAATGCAATAATGTTCCAACATGCTGTGCTCATGCTCTTGGGATAAACGTCCCTCGGGGCCAACTCACCAACCATGATCGTTCTCGGATCACAAAACAAACCACCATCATGGTCTTACCTAGAGTAACTCGTGATCCTTACATCGATCACCACCACATGACCATCGTGGTCTTAACCAGAGTAACTCGTGATCCTTTCGGCGATCACCACCACACCACCATCGTGGTCTTAACCAGAGTAACTCGTGATCCTTTCGGCAATCACCACCACACCACCATCGTGGTCTTAACCATCATCATCAGTGCAATGATCATAACTTAGTGTGCATGTTTATTAAACGTTGACTCATGGTGGGACCTACTACGAATTGTCCGTGACCGTGGACTCGGCTATCGATAGATTATACACTCTGCAGAGGTAGCACACTGTACCCACACCACGGAACCCATGGCCTCGCACTCCCATTCGGGTGGACCAACGGCATTCCGACAAAACCCTTCCATTGCCATGACACTCTCCCGGCCACTCCGACCCAATCCCGTTGACACTCTCCCGGCCACTCCGACCCAATCCCCAACGGGCTAGTCCTGGGTGGCCTCGTGTCTACCAAAGACACACCGACCACCGTCGTGGCCAAAACAATCCCACTCGGGGACCCGGTACCAAAATCTCAACAATGGGCACACAAGGTTATGCCTGCTTACCGGGCCAGGGTAAGCACGCCCATAACCTTCCCTAGTTGGAGGCACCGACCAGAGACATGTCAATGGACCGAATCAAGGCCTTCCCACGAAGGCAAATGTGGTTGCACTAGGAAAATCTCGATTCAGCGGCACCATGACCCAGTCAACGATATATTCAAGTTGAGTTATATTCAGGTTCAACTTAAAATGAAAATGACCGGTGTCATAGCATGCCATGAAATGCAATACTACACATGCGTCATATAATATGAAAATGACTACTGTCAACCATATTCATACTAAGCATAAGCATCAACAACTTATCTTACTTTCCTGGTCTCACTTTAACAATATATTTTTCAGCAAGTAACATTATTTTCTCATGCAAGAAAATACCTTCGATTAATTCCTCATATGCATGGCAAAGATTCTACTATCATCACCTCAAGCAAATCCTAATTTCTTTACCAATCAAGTTAGGTTCAAACATTCTGGAAATTAAGTAAAATGGCTACACCAGCACTAAACAAGATATATTCTAGCAAATTTAACTATTTATTTATGCAAGAAAATAACTTTAAGCAATTATTCATACACATAACAAATCATTTTATCATTACCATAATAGATCTTAGCCTCTTTACCAAATAAACTAGTTTCAAGGTTCTGTAAATCAAGCATAATACCAGCACACACTTTAACAACATATAAATAACATAATAGTTATTTAAAATGCATGGATTAATCATTCAATTCAAGTAAGAAAATCATCAACATTGAAATGACACCATGAAAATGTTGTTGTGGCTTGCCTTAGTGCAGATGAGGTTCACAAGCCTTCTGGTGATCCTCAAGACAAGCCTCACCCTCTGAAAATAATTTTAAACACAAGAAGAAAATATCAAGAACTCTTCTGAAATCACCAGAAATTCTAGACAACTCAGAAAAATCTCATTTTTGGTGAGCTGCTAGATTTCTTTGCAAAGAACATAATGCAAAAAAAATATCAATTCATTTGGCTTATGGTTGAAAAGTTATGGCTGTTTGAAGCTCTCTAGAATTGAATGAAATTTGAATTTAAATAAACAGACTAGGGGGTGACGTCGAAGGCGTAAAGCCTCAGGGCGCCACCACTCGTACCGCTTCGCACGCGTACAGAGTGGCTGACTAGCGGGCCCCTCTAGTCAGGTGAGAAGGAGGGGAGAAGGAAACAGAGGAAGGTCGCGGCTTCGCCGGAGCTCTCACCGGCGACGAGGGCTCCTTGGCCAAAACCAAAGGGAGGGATCGAGAGAGGGGGTTGAGGTGCACCTGCCCATACCCGTAGCATAGCTAGGGGCGGTCGGACGGCGTCGGAATCTTCCTCGCAAGCGGAGACAGAGGGCGGGGGTCGCCGGAGATGAAGAAAACAGCGGGCAGAGGCAGCTCCAGGGGCTCCGGGGGGAAGGGATGGCTTCACCGGAGAGAGGCAGAGGCCCTGGAAGGATTGCCCTGGCCTGGGAGGGGCTGGAGCTAGTGCAGCGACCAGAGGGGATCGCCGGCGAGCTCGAGCTTGAGGGCGGCGGCCCGCGGCCTGCCCGGCCGGGCTACGGCTTCCTACGCGATTGTGGGGTGTGTGGGAGTGGTGGATGATGCTCGAGGAGGCCCGGGGCGGCTCCATTTATAGGCGAGCGGAGAGGGGGGTTCGGGCTCCACCGATGGACACCTATCCACGGCACCCGGCGACGAGCGGCGTCAGTGAGAGGGGGAGAAGGCGACGCAGCTCACGCGGCAACTGTGGGCGAGTGGGGACGAGCACAGGAACAAGGCGATGAGCATAGTGCGCACCGCACTGTTGGGTTGGCCGGACCGTGCCCGTGCTTGCTGCGGCGAGCTCCTGCATCGGAGAGCGCCAGGGAGGAGTTAATGGCGTTGAGACGATGATGGTGGCGAGGTTTGGCACGCTTAGGCAGGCGGGGAAGCAAGCACGCGAGCAATAGAGGCTCGGTAGTGTTGCAGAGCGCGCCGACTACATGCCAACATGCCTGGACGAATGCGGTCACCGCGTGAACTACGAACTCATGCCGACCTAAGCCCAAACTCCATGTCTGGCACGTTGTTCGTGGTAGTTTTGAATGTTACCACACCTTGGTTTGGCTCCAGGTGCAGTAGAGAAAGTTTTACATGCCAGGTAAGTTTCTGGTCAGTAACTTTGAGGGGTTACTGAGGTCAAATGGCTGGGAGTTGGGGGTTGTGCTTTGGAGGCTATCCATCATCTACTAAGGTGATGATGCACAAGAAAATTCAAGCACGGGGGAGCAAGTAAAATGGTAGTTGCTGTAGAAACCACCATTTCTGTCTAGAACAGGAAATATTTTCTGTAGCAAAAATATTCCAAAAAGTGATGAAATATTTTTGCTCAGGAAGGTGCCGTAGGGTTCAAAGAATATTTGGGAATTTTCTCAGATTTTTGTGGGCCAGAAAAATGAGGGTTTCTTTGGAGCTCATTGAGCTAGCTAGGGTTTTAGAGAAGAAAATGAATATGTTTCATTTAAGAAAAATATTCCCAAGATTATTTTGAGATAGATCAGAAGGGTAATGATGATTAGAGAGGGGAATGATGCACTTGGGTGAAAGCCAAGGGTACCCAAGTGTTTAAGTCCATATGAAAAGATTCAAAAAACCCAACTTTCAGAATAACACCAAATGAAAATCAGGCAAATAAGAGGGGTAAAAATCAGGCTGTCACAATGTTCTAGTGGTAATGTTTTGTGATCCATCTGTTGTCCATCTCCCTTTGCTGATAGGTCCGTTTATACAACCGACGGCGAGTGGATGTGGCTGAAGGAAATATGCCCTAGAGGCAATAATAAAGTTGTTATTTATATTTCCTTATATCATGATAAATATTTACTATTCATGCTAGAGTTGTATTAACCGGAAACTTAGTACATGTGTGAATACACAGACAAACAGAGTGTCCCTAGTATGCCTCTACTAGACTAGCTCGTTAATCAAAGATGGCTAAGTTTCTTAGCCATAGACATGTGTTGTCATTTGATGAACGGGATCACATCATTAGAGAATGATGTGATGGACTAGACCCATCCGTTAGCTTAGCACTATGATCGTTTAGTTTATTGCTATTGCTTTCTTCATAACTTATACATGTTCATATGACTATGAGATTATGCAACTCCTGAATACTGGAGGAACACTTAGTGTGCTATCAAACGTCACAACGTATCTGGGTGATTATAAAGATGCTCTACAGATGTCCCTAATGGTGTTTGTTGAGTTGGCATAGATTGAGATTAGGATTTGTCACTCCGATTGTCGGAGAGGTATATCTAGGCCCTCTCGGTAATGCACATCACTATGAGCCTTGCAAATGCAAGCAATGTGACTAATGAGTTAGTTACGGGATGATGCATTACGAAACGAGTAAAGAGACTTGCCGATGACGAGATTGAACTAGGTATGATGATACCGATGATCAAATCTCGGGCAAGTAACATACCGATGACAAAGGGAACAACGTATGTTGTTATGCAGTTTGACCGATAAAGATCTTCGTAGAATATGTTGGAACCAATATGAGCATCCAGGTTCTGCTATTGGTTATTGACCAGAGATGAGTCTAGGCCATGTCTACATAGTTCTCGAACCTGTAGGGTCCGAACGCTTAACGTTCGATGATGATATGTATTGTGAGTTATGTGATTTGATGTACCAAAGGTTGTTCGGAGTTCCAGATGTGATCACGAACATGACGAGGAGTCTCGAAATGGTCGAGACATAAAGATTAATATATTGGAAGGTTATGTTTGGACACCGGAAAGGTTTCGGATAGGTTCGGTCATTTTCCGGAGTACCAGGGGGTTACCGGAAACCCCCGGAGGGTTAATGGGCCTTCATGGGCCTTTGTGGAAGAGAGGAGGAGCCGGCCAGGTGGAGGCGCCCCCCCAAGCCCAATCCGAATTGGGGGAGCTTTCCTTCTCTCCCTCTTCCTCTTTCCTTCCCCTCCTAGTTGGACTAGGAAAGGGGGGAACCTACTCCTAGTAGGAGTAGGATTCCCCCCTTGGGGCGCGCCCCACAAGGCCGGCCGGCCGGCCCCCCTCCTCCCCTCCTTTATATACGAGGGAGGGGGCACCCCATAGACACACAAGTTGATTTCTTAGCCGTGTGCGGTGCCCCCCTCCATAGAGTCCACCTCGGTCATATTGTCATAGTGCTTAGGTGAAGCCCTGCATCGGTAACTTCATCATCACCGTCAACACACCGTCGTGCTGACGAAACTCTCCCTCGGCCTCAGCTGGATCTGAGTTCGAGGGACGTCACCGAGCTGAACGTGTGCAGATCGCAGAGGTGCCATGCCTTCAGTACTTGATCGGTTGGATCGCGAAGACGTTCGACTACATCAACTGTGTTACTTAACGCTTCCGCTTTCGGTCTATGAGGGTAAGTAGACACACTCTCCCCTCTCGTTGCTATGCATCTCCTAGATAGATCTTGCATGATCGTAGGAAAAAAATTGAAATACTGCGTTCCCCAACAGTGGCATCCGAGCCAGGTCTATGCGTAGATATTATATGCACAAGTAGAACACAAAGGAGTTGTGGGCGTGGGTATATACATATTGCTTGCCGTCACTAGTTGTTTCTTGATTCAGCAGTATTGTTGGATGAAGCGGCCTGGACCGACATTACATGACTGCGTTCATGAGATTGGTTCTACCGACGTGTTTTGCACACAGGTGGCTGGCGGGTGTCTGTTTCTCCAACTTTAGTTGAATCAGATTCAATGAATAGTGTTCTTTCTGAAGATCAAAAAGTAATCACTATACCACATTGTGGTTTTTATGCCGTAGGTAAGAACGGTTCTTGCTAAGCCCGTAGCAGCGACGTAAAACTTGCAACAACAAAGTAGAGGACGTCTAACTTGTTTTTGCAGGGTATGTTGTGATGTGATATGGTCAAGACGTGATTATATAAATTGTTGTATGAGATGATCATGTTTTGTAACACAGTTATCGGCAACTGGCAGGAGCCATATGGTTGTCGCTTTATTGTATGAATCGCAATCGCCATGTAGTTGCTTTACTTTATCACTAAGCAGTAGCGATAGTCGTGGAAGCAATAGTTGGCGAGACGACAACGATGCTACGATGGAGATCAAGGTTTCAAGCCGGTGACGATGGTGATCATGACGGTGCTTTGGAGATGGAGATCAAAGGCACAAGATGATGATGGCCATATCATATCACTTATATTGATTGCATGTGATGTTTATCCTTTATGCATCTTATTTTGCTTAGTACGGTGGTAGCACTATAAGATGATCTCTCACTAAATTTCAAGGTATAAGTGTTCTCCCTGATATGCACCATTGCTACAGTTCGTCGTGCCGAGACACCACGTGATGATCGGGTGTGATAAGCTCTATGTTCACATACAACGGGTGCAAGCCAGTTTTGCACAAGCAGAATACTCGGGTTAAACTTGACGAGCCTAGAATATGTAGATACGGCCTCAGAACACTGAGACCAAAAGGTCGAGCGTGAATCATATAGTAGATATGATCAACATAGTGATGTTCACCATTGAAAACTACTCCATCTCACGTGATGATCGGACATGGTTTAGTTGATATGGATCACGTGATCATTTAGATGACTAGAGGGATGTCTATCTAAGTGGGAGTTCTTAACTAATATGATTAATTGAACTTTAATTTATCGTGAACTTAGTACATGATAGTATTTTGCATGTCCATGTTGTTGTAGATAAATGGCCCGTGCCGTTCTTCTGTTGAATTTTAATGCGTTCCTAGAGAAAGCTAAGTTGAAAGATGATGGTAGCAACTACATAGAATGGGTCCGTAACTTGAAGATTATCCTCATTGCTACACAGAAGAATTACGTCCTGGAAGCACCGCTAGGTGCAAAGCACACTGCAGGAGCAACACCAGATGTTATGAATGTCTGGGAGAGCAAAGCTGATGACTACTCGATAGTTTAGTGTGGCATGCTATGCGGCTTAGAATTGGGGCTTCAACGGCGTTTTGAATGTCATGGAGCATATGAGATGTTCCAGGAGTTGAAGTTAATATTTCAAGCAAATGCCCGGATTGAGATATGAAGTCTCCAATAAGTTCTACAGCTGCAAGATGGAGGAGAATAGTTCTGTCAGTGAACATATACTCAAAATGTCCGGGTACCACAACCACTTGACTCAACTGGGAGTTAATCTTCCTGATGGTAGTGTCATTGATAGAGTTCTTCAATCACTGCCACCAAGCTACAAAAGCTTCGTGATGAACTATAATATGCAAGGGATGGATAAGACAATTCCCGAGCTCTTCACAATGCTAAAAGCTGCGGAGGTACAAATCAAGAAGGAGCATCAAGTTTTGATGGTCAACAAGACCACTAGTTTCAAGAAGAAAGGCAAAGAGAAGAAGGGGAACTTCAAAAAGAATGGCAAGCAAGTTGCTGCTCAAGTGAAGAAGCCCAAGTCTGGACCTAAGCATAAGACTGAGTGCTTCTACTTCAAAGGGACTGGTCACTGGAAGCGGAACTGCCTCGAGTATTTGGCGGATAAGAAGGATGGCAAAGTGAAAGGTATATTTGATATACATGTTATTGATGTGTACCTTACTAATACTCGCAGTAGCGCCTGGGTATTTGATAGTGGTTCTGTTGCTAATATTTGCAACTCGAAACAGGTCCTACGGATTAAGCGAAGATTGGCTAAGGACGAGGTGACGATGCATGTGGGAAATGGTTCCAAAGTCGATGTGATCGCCGTCGGCACGCTACCTCTACATCTACCTTCGGGATTAGTTTTAGACCTAAATAATTGTTATTTGGTGCCAGCGTTAAGCATGAACATTATATCTGGATCTTGTTTGATGCGAGACGGTTATTCATTTAAATCAGAGAATAATGGTTGTTCTATTTATATGAGTAATATCTTTTATGGTCATGCACCCTTGATGAGTGGTCTATTTTTACTAAATCTTGATAGTAGGGATACACATATTCATAGTATTGAAGCCAAAAGATATAAGTTTAATAATGATAGTGCAACTTATTTGTGGCACTGCCGTTTAGGTCATATTGGTGTAAAGCGCATGAAGAAACTCCATACTGATGGGCTTTTGGAATCACTTGATGCTTGTGAACCATGCCTCATGGGCAAGATGACTAAAACTCCGTTCTCCGGAACAATGGAACGAGCAACAGACTTGTTGGAAATAATATATACTGATGCATGTGGTTCGATGAGTGTTGATGCTCGTGGCGGGTATCATTATTTTCTGACCTTCACATATGATTTGAGCAGATATGGGTATGTCTACTTGATGAAACATAAGTCCAAAACATTTGAAAAGTTCAAAGAATTTCAGAGTGAAGTCGAAAATCATCGTAACAAGAAAATTAAGTTTCTACGATCTAATCGTGGAGGTGAATATTTGAGTTATGAGTTTGGTCTTCATTTGGAACAATGAGGAATAGTTTCGCAACTCGCGCCAGCTGGAACACCACAATATAATGGTGTGTCCGAACGTTGTAACCGCACTTTATTAGATATGGTGCGATCTATGATGTCTCTTACTGATTAATCGCTATCATTTTGGGGTTATGCTTTAGAGACGGCTGCATTCACGTTAAATAGGGCACCATCGAAATCCGTTGAGATGACACCATATGAACTGTGGTTTGGCAAGAAACCCAAGTTGTCATTTCTTAAAGTTTTGGGTTGAGATGCTTATGTGAAAAAGCTTCAACCTGATAAGCTTGAACCCAAATCGGAGAAATGTGTCTTCATAGGATACCCACAGGAGACTGTTGGGTACACCTTCTATCATAGATCTGAAGGCAAGATATTCGTTGCTAAGAATGGATCCTTTCTAGAGAAGGAGTTTCTCTCGAAAGAAGTGAGTGGGAGGAAAGTAGAACTTGATGAGGTAACTGTACCTTCTCCCTTATTGGGAAGTAATTCATCACAGAAATTAGTTCCAATGATTCCAACACCAATTAGTGTGGAAGCTAATGATGATGATCATGAAACTTCTGATCAAGTTACTACCGAACCTTGTAGGTCAACCAGAGTAAGATCCACACCAGAGTGGTACGGTAATCCTGTTCTGGAAGTCATGTTACTTGACCATGACAAACCTACGAACTATGAGGAAGCGATGATGAGCCCAGATTCCGCAAAATGGCTTGAGGCCATGAAATCTGAGATGGGATCCATGTATGAGAACAAAGTGTGGACTTTGGTTGACTTTCCCGATGATCGGCAAGCCATAGAGAATAAATGGATCTTCAGGAAGAAGACTGACGCTGACGGTAATATTACTGTCTACAAAGCTCGACTTGTTGTGAAAGGTTTTCGACAAGTTCAAGGAGTTGACTACGATGAGACCTTCTCACCCGTAGCGATGCTTAAGTCCGTCCGAATCATGTTAGCAATTGCCACATTTTATGATTATGAAATTTGGCAAATGGATGTCAAAACTGCATTCCTTAATGGATATCTTAAAGAAGAGTTGTATATGGTGCAACCATAAGGTTTTGTCGATCCAAAAGGTGATAACAAAGTGTGTAAGCTCCAGCGATCCATTTATGGACTGGTCCAAGTATCTTAGAGTTGGAATATACGCTCTGATAGTGTGATCAAAGCATATGGTTTTATACAGACTTTTGGAGAAGCCTGTATTTACAAGAAAGTGAGTGGGAGCTCTGTAGCATTTCTGGTATTATATGGGGATGAAATATTATTGATCGGAAATGATACTGAATTTCTGAATAGCATAAAAGGATACTTGAATAAGAATTTTTCAATGAAAGATCTCGGTGAAGCTGCTTATATATTGGGCATCAAGATCTATGGAGATAGATCAAGACGCTCAATTGGACTTTCACAAAGCACATGCCTTTATAAAGTTTTGAAGAAGTTCAAAATGGATCAAGCAAAGAAAGGGTTCTTGTCTGTGTTACAAGGTGTGAAGTTGAGTCAGACTCAATGTCCGACCACCGCAGAATATAGAGATAAAATGAAAGTCATTCCCTATGCCTCATCCATATTTTCTATCATGTATGTAATGCTGTGTACCAGACCTGATGTGTGCCTTGCTATTAGTTTAGCAGGGAGGTACCAAAGTAATCCAGGAGTGGATCACTAGATAGCGGTCAAGAACATCCTGAAATACCTAAAAAGTACTAAGGATATGTTTCTCGTTTATGGAGGTGACAAAGAGCTTGTCGTAAATGGTTATGTCAATGCGAGCTTTGACACTGATCCAGATGACTCTCAGTCACAAACCGGATACGTATTTTTATTGAATGGTGAAGCTGTTAGTTGGTGCAGTTCTAAGCAGAGCATTGTGGCGGAATCTACGTGTGAAGCGGAATACATAGCTGCTTCGGAAGCAACAAATGAAGGAGTGTGGATGAAGGAGTCCATATCCGATCTAGGTGTAATACCTAGTGCATCGGGTCCAATGAAAATATTTTGTGACAATACTGGTGCAATTGCCTTGGCAAAGGAATCCAGGTTTCACAAGAGAACCAAGCACATCAAGAGACGCTTCAATTCCATCCGCGAGCAAGTCAAGGAGGGAGACATAGAGATTTGCAAGATACATACGGATTTGAATGTTGCAGACCCGTTGACTAAGCCTCTCTCACGAGCAAAACATGATCAGCACCAAGACTCCATGGGTGTTAGAATCATTACCTATGTAATCTAGATTATTGACTCTAGTGCAAGTGGGAGACTGAAGGAAATATGCCCTAGAGGCAATAATACAGTTGTTATTTATATTTCCTTATATCATGATAAATGTTTATTATTCATGCTAGAATTGTATTAATTGGAAACTTAGTACATGTGTGAATACATAGACAAAACAGAGTGTCCCTAGTATGCCTCTACTTGACTAGCTCGTTAATCAAAGATGGTTAAGTTTCCTGACCATAGACATATGTTGTCATTTGATGAACGGGATCACATCATTAGAGAATGATGTGATGGACAGGACATATCCGTTAGCTTAGCATAAATGATCGTTTAGTTTTTTGCTATTGCTTTCATCATGACTTATACATGTTCCTTTGACTATGAGATTATGTAACTCCCGAATACCGGATACCTTGTGTGCTATCAAACGTCACAACGTAACTGGGTGATTATGAAGATGCTCTACAGGTGTCTCCGATGGTGTTTGTTGAGTTGGCATAGATCGAGATTAGGATTTGTCACTCTGATCGTTGGAGAGGTATCTCTGGGCCCTCTCGGTAATGCACATCACTATAAGCCTTGCAAGCAATGTGACTAATGAGTTAGTGGAAGGATGTTGCATTACGGAACGAGTAAAGAGACTTGCCGGTAACGAGATTGAACTAGGTATGATGATACTGACGATCGAATCTCGGGCAAGTAACATACCAATGACAAAAGGAACAAACGTATGTAGTTATGCGGTTTGACCGATAAAGATCTTCATAGAATATGTAGGAATCAATATGAGCATCCAGAATCCTCTATTGGTTATTGACCGGAGATGAGTCTCAGTCATGTCTACATAGTTCTCGAACCCATAGGGTCCGCACGCTTAACGTTCGATGACGATCGGTATTATGAGTTTATGTGTTTTGATGTACTGAAGGTAGTTCGGAGTCTCGGATGTGATCACGGACATGAAGAGGAGTCTCGAAATGGTCGAGACATGAAGATTGATATATCGGAAGGTTATGTTTGGACACCAGAAAGGTTTCGGATTAGTTCGGGCATTTACAGGAGTACCGGGGGGTTACCGGAACCCCCCGGGGAGTTAATGGGCCTTGATGGGCCATAGTGGAAGAGAGGAGGAGGCGGATAGGTGTGGTGCCCCCTAGGCCCAATTCGAATTGGGGTAGGGTTTGGGCCCCCCTCCTTTCCTTCTCTCCCTCTTCCCTTCCTTCCCCTCCTAGTTGGACTAGGATAGGGGGGAAACCTACTCCTAGTATGAGTAGGAATCCCCCCTTGGGGCGCGCCCTAGGCGGCCGGCCCTCCCCCTCCTCCACTCCTTTATATATGAGGGAGGGGGCACCCCATAGACACACACATTGATCTTAGCCCTGTGCAGTGCCCCCCTCCACAGATTTCCACCTCGATCATATTGGCATAGTGCTTAGGCGAAGCCCTGCGTCGGTAATTTCATCATCACCGTCAACATGCCGTCGTGCTGACGAAACTCTCCCTCAGCCTCAGCTGGATCTAGAGTTACAGGGACGTCACTGAGCTGAACGTGTGCAGATTGCGGAGGTGTCGTGCGTTCGGTACTTGATCGGTTGCATTGCGAAGACGTTCGACTACATCAACCGCGTTACTCAACGCTTCCACTTTTGGTCTACGAGGGTACATGGACACACTCTCCTCTCTTGTTGCTATGCATCCCTAGATAGATTTTGCGTGATCATAGGAATTTTTTTGAAATACTGCTGTCGGTGTCAAAACCGGCGGATCTCGGGTAGGGGGTCCCGAACTGTGCGTCTAGGCCGGATGGTAACAGGAGGCAAGGAACACGATGTTTTACCCAGGTTCGGGCCCTCTTGATGGAGGTAAAACCCTATGTCCTGCTTGATTAATATTGATGATATGGGTAGTATAAGAGTAGATCTACCACGAGATCAAGGAGGCTAAACCCTAGAAGCTAGCCTATGGTATGATTGTTGTATGATGAAGTTGTCCTACGGACTAAAACCCTCCGGTTTATATAGACACCGGAGAGGGTTAGGGTTATAGAAAGTCGGTTACAATGGTAGGAGATCTTGAATATCCGCATCGCCAAGCTTGCCTTCCATGCCAAGGAAAGTCCCATCCGGACACGGGACGAAGTCTTCAATCTTGTATCTTCATAGTCCTGGAGTCCGGCTGAAGGTATAGTCCGGCTACCCGAACACCCCCTAATCCAGGACTCCCTCAGTAGCCCCTGAACCAGGCTTCAACGACGACGAGTCCGGCGCATAGATTGTCTTCGGCATTGCAAGGCGGGTTCCTCCTCCAAATTCTTCATAAAAGTTTGTAAACACCAAGAGTAGTGTCCGGCTCTGCAAAATAAGTTTCCACGTATTGCCACAGAGAGAATAATATTAACATAAATCTAATCTGCTGACGTATTCCGCAGTGTGACATCACACTACGGCCAAGCCTTTATTCGAATTGTTTTCACTTTTCCACCTCAGCGTGTTTTGCGAGGCAGTTTCCTTGGCACGTCTTGTCAAAGCAGAGATCGTGTCCCCTTTATTTACGGGATTCTCATCAATGCGGACGTGGGTAACCCAATCGTGCCCGTTAGCGTGTCTTCTCGATTAAAGGCGAGTCCCAAACGGTTACGGGGAGGGCTCCTGGTATTCAACCCCTTATAAAGAGACCAGGGCCTTACTCCTTTTCTCCAATCTCAAAACAAGTTCGCCCGTCGCCTCGAGTTCCAACACCCTAGGCTCCAGATTCCAGGCGCTTCGGACCTTCGACAATGTTCGGTTCCGACCTTCAAGGCCGATGGATGCCCTCCTCCATCACGGAGGAGGACGTGCTAAAGTTGAGAGAGGCTAAGTTCTTGACCGCTGAAATTTTGCATAGGTTGCCTGCTCAAAGGCTGGTTATTCCCAGTCCCCAGCCCGGTGAGAGCGTAGTGTTCATGTCTCACTTTCTTCGGGGGTTAGGCTTCCCGATGGATCCCTTCGTGAGGGGGCTGATGTTCTATTATGGGCTGGAATTTCATGACTTAGCTCCGGAGTCCATCCTCCACATTTCCTCATTCATCGTTGTGTGTGAAGCGTTCCTCCATGTTACTCCTCACTTCGGATTATGGCTCAAGACTTTTGGAGTGGAGCCGAAGATGATCAAGGGACGACACACAGAGTGCGGAGGCACTGTCATAAGTAAAAATGCTGATGCTCCATGGCCCGAGGGCTCCTTTCAAGAGGAGCTCGGCTTGTGGCAACGAGAGTGGTTCTATATCACCGCTCCCAGGAGCACCAAGTGGGTGGCGCCTCCTGCCTTTCGCTCGGGTCCCCCACCACGGCTAGCGTCATGGGTCAGAAAAGGATTAGATTGGGGGTTATCCAAAGACGTGTCCTTGTTGCAGGGCCGCATTAGGGATCTCTTAGAAAGAGACCTCAACCTGGTCAAGGTGACGCAGGTCATACTGATTCGCCGAACACTACCCAGCAAACGTCGCTCCCTTCGTCTGTGGGAGTTTAATCTAGAGGGACCACGAGCTCTCCAGCATTTTATGGGCGCAACGCCCGTGGAGATGTATAAAATGTTCTTCGGATCACAAGCAATGTGTCCGGATTTGACCGAGGACGCAGGTTTAAGCTGAAATCGCCCGGATACTCAAGTAAGTAACCTTGTGCCCGGACTCGCTATCCATAAAATTGTCATAACTTCGCCCCTAAAAGAGCTGTCCTTTTAAACAAGAGTGGATAGCGAAGGCAAAGCTGATCAGGTGTCCGGCTCCCCTTCCTGAGACCAGGCCGGATCCCGTGCTAGTTAGGATGTTGAAGATCGTGCCTTTGGAGGGAAGTGAGGGGGAGGACAAGGAAACTATGGCCTCCTTGAAGGAGGCTGCTCCGAAGGGAGGAACCTACAATTCCTCTCCTAAGGGGAAGAAGAGGGCCGCCTCTGACGACCCGGAGACCATGGCCTCAAAGCGGGGGAAAAAGTCCTCGTCAAAGGGTCCGACGCCGGGGAGATCCTCGGCCGAACTACGCCCTCAAAGGGATCAGCCTTCCAGCGAGCCGTAAGTAGAGAAAGATTTTCCTTTAGAGGGATGAGAGAAATCCTTGCTTTTTATCTGAGAAGATTAACCGAAATTTTACTTTGTAGCTCGGACCTCAGCCCTTCTCAGCAGAGCTCGTCTTCGGGGGATCTTCTTCCGGAGATGATGGAGAGTGGAATGCCTCCCCCTGCCGTACCGCCTGGCGAGGCGGGCGACCCTGAGGTGTCGTCGTGGAGGGTTTCTTTGAATCCGGCAGGGGTGGAAGGTAGCCATATGCCCCCCCGAGGTTCTCCGCGTCCGGCCTTCGATGGAGGTCATAGGACGAGTCCGGCACCGTCCGATGCGCATTCGGAGGAGCTGATGATTCTGCTGGGGCGAGCTTCTATCTCAGAGGAGCACCGTGCATTGATGGGTACGGTGATTGGAAGGATTTCATCCGCGGAAAGCGGATTGCATGAGGCCGTCAGAAGTTTGCTGATGGGTTTTGAGGTACGTTTGATAATGTACTTCTTTGTTAGTTGCGCATAAACAAGATGCGCCCTGTGTAGATAGTAGCCCCTGAGACTCTGTGCGTTGTCAAAATTGACGGCGTGCAGAGGATCATAATCCCAGGTCTAAAATGTCGCCTTTGTATACAGGTGGCGAAGTGTCCGGAATCGAGCCAAACTGATGATTTTGCCGAACTAAAGCGGCAACTTGACGTAGCAGATGCCGACATCGTGCTCGTCAACGAGCGGCTGGATGAGGCTCAAGGTATGTAATTCCTCGGGCGACATCTGGTAAGAGGAGCTTTATGCCAATATCTTACGATGTGTGTGCTTGACGCAGATGGTGCGGCCGCCGTGGAGAGTCTTCGGGCGGAACTTGCCCGAGCTAAGGAACAAGCCAGGAAAAGTGATGCGGCTGCCGAGAAGGCCCTTGAAGAGCTAAGAGCCAAACAGGCTGCTCACTGCCGAAGTAAGAAGGAGATGGCCGAGATGGCCGTGAAGTTAAAAAGTGCTGCTGACCGTTGCAAGTTTCTTGAGAAAGAAGACCGGGAGAGACAGACGGACTTAGAGAAGGCCGTTGCTGATGTCAAGGACGCTCGCTCTGCGATGAGAGCTGCGAAGGAGGAGCTGCGTCAGGTCGGGCAGATTGCGGCTGGAAAGCCCTTTATGTTGCGGAGGAAGTTTTGCGATCCGAAGTTTGCTCCGTTGGACCGGATGTGGAGTGCGGAGGACACCTATCTGGATTTGGTAGCGAGTGCTGCTGATGCGACCGAATACTTTCGAGATCAAGAAGATCGTGAAGTGGAAAGGCTTTTCTGGTCGCAGTTCCAGAATCCAGAGCGTCCACTGGCAGTGGACGATCGTCTGGCTCAATGGGCCGAACTGAATAGATTGTCTGGACTCGCCATGAAGTACATCATGGGTCATCTGTGGCCGGGGAGATCGGAGCCGAAAAGTTATTTCAGCTTGGTGCAGCAATTCCTTGACGTGGTGCCACGTATCAATGCGATGAAGAGGTCAGCATGCATAGAGGGCGCACAGATGGCTCTTGCCCGTGTCAAGACATACTGGGCAGAGATGGAGACCACCGTTGTTGCATCCTGAGATTCGGACAAAAGCCGAGTACCCTCCTAGCACTATTTTCAGGAAGTCCTTGAAGGCGCTCGTGTAATAGAGGCGCAGTGCTCGAAGGATGCTATGTTCTGGTAGCATATGTAATTATAAAGCAATATTTTGATGAATTGTAGTAGCCTTTTATACTTGTGCCTTCAAGTATTTGGAACACCTCTTGTGCGGCCGTTTTAAGATATATATACAAAATCTGAAAGATTGCAGTCGTTGGCTTCAGCCCCCACGCACATAGTGCGGGGGTGCTCGCAGAAGGCGCATTTTCACACTTAATCCAACGTCTTGGTCCTACAAAGGAGGTGATAGCGCAACGAGCTAGGCAACCAGACTATAATGCTTTAACACTTTCACTTAGCCATAGGAGCTTGACAATGGGACTATTTAGGTAGCCCCTGGTGGCGACTGCGCTCGCCCAAATTCGGGGCGCCTACGTGCCTGGCCAGGAAACGTCCCTTCGTTAATGCGGAGGAATCCTACAGATTCCGAAGAGTCATCGAGTGGTTGACCAGTCTCACGCCATATCATGACAGTCGGTTTTCGGCTTTCTCTACTGAGGTGCTCGCCTGGCCGAACCAGGGCACAATCGCAGTAGTTCTCCTGGTGCCGCCTTAGCCGATAGAGCGGAACGTAAGGTGGCCGAACACAGGAGCCGGGCAACCCAACATTTGACCAAAATCATGACTCGGAGCTGATGCATATAAGGCCAAACTCGCGACGCCGAACACTCCCTAAGGTATTCGGTCTTTATGAGAGCGGGCGAGGTAACGCTCTGAGGTATAAGCCCCTAGTGTCCAGGTACGCGCAAGAATTCTGACGTGGCCACATGCCAAGACGCCAGCCTCCTCCTTGGTCATAGAACCAGGGGATGTGTATCAACAAGAGACAGTAAAAAAGGTTTACGTAGGGTCTTAATCTGAAAAGAATCCTTGGAACGGGTCCCTACTGCACGTCTGCGCCTGTGTCTCCGTTGTGCCGTATCCTGGACGGGCGCAGCACAACGTTCATCTGTAAAAAGAGAGCAACTAAGTTGAAAAAGGGGCGTGCCGAACAAAAGTTATATGAAATAAACAAAGTGTAAAGTAAAATATGAAAAATTGAGCTTTATTGTCTCTTATTTTGTACGTGTGAAGCCCCTAGTGCAGGGGTATATGGCCACTAAGCCTTTATCAACAATACTTTTGTGCCGGACTCGTCTATCCGTGTCCGTGGTCTTAATGACCTGTTCCGATGTTCTGGCTGGTGAAGCCATTGTATTGTGGGGCTGTTAAAGCGGCCGCACAATCCTCCGCTTGGGGGAGGTGTTCTCACTGCTTCCCCTTTAAGGAGATGATGCCGCGTGGACCGGGCATCTTAAGCATAAGAGATGCATAATGCGGTATTGCGTTAAAGCGGGCGAAAGCTTCGCGTCCCAGTAGTGCTTGGTAGCGACTTGAGAATGGGACGATGTGGAAAGTCAGCTTTTCACGACGGAAGTTATCGGCAGAGCCGAAAATAACCTCGAGCCGAAGAAAACCCATGCAATGGGTGTCCGGACCTGGCGTTACTCCTTGAAAGGAGGTTTTGCTGTGGCGAATTCTTTTTGGGTCGATCCCCATGTGGCGGATTGAGTCCTGATATATCAGGTTGAGTCCGCTGCCACCGTCCATAAGGACATTTGAAAACTGGAGTCCGCCAATTATTGGATCGAGTACCAGGGCAGTCCAGCCTGGGTTCCTGATACTTCTAGAATAATCCAGATGATCGAAGATGATTGGTTTTGACAACCAGTGGCGGGATTCCTTTGGGATAGGTCGTGGGGCGCGTACCTTTATGGGTGCCGCACGTTTTGTTATGTGGAGTAAGTTTACTTTTTTTACTTCTTGTGGGAAATTCTTTTGTTTCCTGGTACTCTGCTTTTGGGGTTCGTCCTCGTCTTCTCTTGGTGTGTCGAGCCCCTTGTGTTCGGCGTTGAGTCTGCCGGATTGTTTGAAAACCCAACAATCTCTATGGGTATGGTTAGCAAGCTTTCCGAGAGTGTTGTGTATTTGACATATCCTATCCAAGATTTTGTTTAGGTTGGATAGGTCGTCCCTGTTATCTTGGAGGGGCGGCTTTTTCTGATTCTGTCGTGAGCTTTTGAATCCAGCGTTGACTGCCGTGCTCTTCAGACTTTTTTCCTTAGTCCGGCGATGGTCCTTATTGCGTCGCGGTTTTCCGTTTCCATCCCTAGTTTCGGATGTACTTGGGTCACTGGTGCTGCATCTTCCCAACCAGCTGTCCTCTCCTGCGCAAAAGCGGGTCATGAGGCTTGTTAGTGCGTCCATTGTTCTTGGCTTTTATTGGCCGACGAGCCATTCGTCTCGGACATTATGCCTGAAAGCCGCTAAGGCTTCAGCGTCCGGACAGTCGACTATCTGATTCTTTTTAGTAAGAAATCTATTCCAGAATTGTCGAGCTGACTCTCCGGGCTGTTGAGTTATGTGACTAAGATCGTCTGCATCCGGAGGGCGGACATAGGTCCCTTGAAAATTTGCTCGGAAAGCATCCTCGAGCTCTTCCCAACTTCCGATTGTGTTTTCAGGACGGCTTTTGAGCCAATGCCGGGCTGGCCCTTTAAGCTTGAGGGGTAAGTATTTTATGGCGTGGAGGTCATCTCCTCTAGCCATATGTATGTGGAGGATATAATCCTCGATCCAGACTCCAGGGTCTGTTGTTCCATCATATGCCTCTATGTTTACGAGTTTGAATCCCGCTAGAAATTCATAATCCAGGACCTCATCGGTGAAATATAGGGGGTGTGCGGCACCCCTGTATTTGGGTGTGCCGGATTCTGATAATGGCTTTATTGCATTGCTTACGAGAGCTTGCTTTCTTGGCCCGTAAATGGACCTGGCTGGGCCATGATGCGAATCCTTAAGTGGGTCGCATGCCGGCTTAAGTGCGGCACTGCTTGCCGCTTTATGCTGGCCATGGGGTCGTCTATCCGACCGTGTGGCTTTCTCACTTTTGGAATGCGAGGGCTCTAAGGCCTCCTCGTCGAATTCAAGCAGTAGCTTTCTCTTCGGATAGCTTTTAGTGCGGTGACTATCGTCGTATTTGTCTGCGGTATTGATTACTTTACTCCATCTGATCCTGAGTGCATCTACCGCAGTTTTTAGCTTCCGCTTCTGCTTTTTCAGGCTGCGTGCGGTTGCAATGAGCCGTTTGTGGAGGTTCTTCTGCTTCATGGGCTTGTCCGGCGTAGGGTCGTCCGAAATGCCATTTTCGCTGGGGGAGGGATGTTCGGTTTCTCTGTCCGGGTTGTCCTGTTGGGACGGTTGCTCTAAGGCATGCTCGTCGTCTACCGGCTCATCCTGCTCTATGGCTGGGTCTTTATCGAGGCAGGGCTTGGGTCGGTGTTTACACCGACGCTTTGATTGTTTTTCGAGAGATCGATCCCTCTTTCCATCCCCGTTTTCCTTGTTGTTGCTTCCTTTAGGGATATCCACCATGTGCACATCTTGAGATGAGGTTGCTGTCCGATGCCCTATAGGCGTTGGTTCTTGGTTGTCTCCTGCATCGTCGCCCATACCGTCGATGTCTTCGGAGTCGAAGTCGAGCATGTCGGTTAAGTCGTCAACAATGGCTACGAAGTGGGTGGTGGGTGGGTTTTGAATTTCTTCATCATCGGAATCCCATCCTTGCTGACCGTAGTTCGGCCAGGGCTCTCCTGATAAAGAGAGAGACTTTAGCGAATTCAGGATGTCGCCAAAGGGCGAGTGTTGAAAGATGTCTGTGGCGGTGAACTCCATTATCGGCGCCTGATTGGATTCGCTCGGTAGGGGCGCGGGGGGCTCGGAGTTCGGAAAGGAATCCGGCTCCTTGGAGTCACGGGTCATGCAGAGTGCGGGGCTGGAGTTCGGCTCGATTGCCTCTGAGATCACAGCCCCTGAGGCAGCGTCCAACCGCTGATCCTCGATCGGTGCAGTAGGCTCCGAAACAATGGTCGGAACCGATGCGTGTGCGGCCTCCATGGCACTGTTCGGCGGCAGAGCTATATCATGCCCATTGAGACAGTGCGGCGTGCTTGGCTGTGGCTCGAATCCGTCGAAGATGAAGTCCTCGCGGATGTCAGCCGTGTAGTTTAGGCTTCCGAACCTGGCCTGATGGCCAGGGGCGTAGCTTTCAATCTGCTCAAGGTGGCCAAGCGAATTGGCCCGCAGTGCGAAGCCACCAAAGACGAAGATCTGTCTGGGGAGAACAGTCTCACCCTGGACTGCATTGTTGTTGATGATCGAAGGAGCCATCGGGCCTAAAAGCGACGACACAGAGGAACTCTTAATGAAAGCTGCAATGTCGGTGTCAAAACCGGCGGATCTCGGGTAGGGGGCCCCGAACTGTGCGTCTAGGCCAGATGGTAACAGGAGGCAAGGAACACGATGTTTTACCCAGGTTCGGGCCCTCTTGATGGAGGTAAAACCCTACGTCCTGCTTGATTAATATTGATGATATGGGTAGTACAAGAGTAGATCTACCACGAGATCAAGGAGGCTAAACCCTAGAAGCTAGCCTATGGTATGATTGTTGTATGATGAAGTTGTCCTACGGACTAAAACCCTCTGGTTTATATAGACACCGGAGAGGGTTAGGGTTACACAAAGTCGGTTACAATGGTAGGAGATCTTGAATATCCGCATCGCCAAGCTTGCCTTCCACGCCAAGGAAAGTCCCATCCGGACACGGGACGAAGTCTTCAATCTTGTATCTTCATAGTCCTGGAGTCCGGCTGAAGGTATAGTCCGGCCACCCGAACACCCCCTAATCCAGGACTCCCTCAACTGCGTTCCCCAACAGTGGCATCTGAGACAGGTCTATGCGTAGATATTATATGCACAAGTAGAACACAAAGGAGTTGTGGGCGTGGGTATATACATATTGCTTGCCGTCACTAGTTGTTTCTTGAATCGGCAGTATTGTTGGATGAAGCGGCCCGGACCGACATTACATGACCGTTTTCATGAGACTCGTTCTATCGACGTGCTTTGCACACAGGTGGCTGGCGGGTGTCAGCTTCTCCAACTTTAGTTGAATCGGATTCAATGAATAGGGTTCTTTTTGAAGATCAAAAAGCAATCACTATACCGCGTTGTGGTTTTTGATGCATAGGTAGGAACGGTTTGTGCTAATCCCGTGGCAGCCACGTAAAACTTGCAACAACAAAGCAGAGGACATCTAACTTGTTTTTGCTGGGCATGTCGTGATGTGATATGGTCAAGACATGATTATATAAATTATTGCACGAGATGATCATGTTTTGTAACATAGTTACCGGCAACTGGCAGGAGCCATATGGTTGTCGCTTTATTGTATGAAATGCAATCGCCATGTAATTGCTTTACTTTATCACTAAGCGGTAGCGATAGTCGTAGAAGCAATAGTTTGGCGAGACGACAACGATGCTACAATGGAGATCAAGGTGTCAAGCCGGTGACAATGGTGATCATGACAGTGCTTTGAAGATGGAGATCAAAGGCACAAGATGATGATGGCCATATCATATCACTTATATTGATTGCATGTGATGTTTATCCTTTATGCATCTTATTTTGCTTAGTACGTCGGTAGCATTATAAGATGATCTCTCACTAAATTTCAAGGTATAAGTGTTCTCCTTGAGTATGCACCGTTGCTACAGTTCGTCGTGCCGAGACACCACGTGATGATCGGGTGTGATAAGCTCTACATTCACATACAACGGGTGCAAGCCAGTTGTGCACAAGCAGAATACTCGGGTTAAACTTGACGAGCCTAGCATATGCAAATATGGCCTTGGAACACTGAGACCGAAAGGTCAAGCGTGAATCATATAGTAGATATGATCAACATAGTGATGTTCACCATTGAAAACTACTCCATCTCACGTGATGATCGGACATGGTTTAGTTGATATGGATCACGTGATCACTTAGATGATTAGAGGGATGCCTATCTAAGTGGGAGTTCTTAAGTAATATGATTAATTGAACTTAATTTATCATGAACTTAGTCCTGATAGTATTCGCATATCTATGTTGTAGATCAATTGCTCGTGTATAGCTTCCCCGTTTTATTTATGATATGTTTCTAGAGAAAACTATGTTGAAAGATGTTAGTAGAAATGATGTGGACTAGCTCCGTGATCTGAAGATTATCCTCATTGCTGCACAGAAGAATTATGTCCTTGATGCACCACTAGGTGACGGACCTATTGCAGGAGCAGATGAAGACATTATGAACTTTTGGCAAAGCTCAGTATGATGACTACTTGATAGTTTAGTACACCATGATTTACAGCTAGCTGACTCTGTGAAGGAGAACAAGAAGCTGCGAGGCAGCATATTCAGTATGTGGCCGCTTTTATCTCATAACAGCTTGGAGGTTACAGTAGCTGATATAGCTGTAATTGCAGGTATATTGATGAACCGCCCCAAAGAGGAGGTGTCTGGATCATCAAGTGATCTTTTGCAAGGGCTGTCGCAGCTGCACGAGCAAGCTCGGCAGGCGATGCGGAGTGTGGCCAAGGCCTTATGGCCATCCGACTGCCCTCCAGGAAGCATGGAGAAGCTGGTAGAGATGTTCAAGGGAGTGCGGCAGTGTATCCGACTGTGGAAGATATCGACTTGCCGAGAGGGTGCTCGAGAGGCCTGGGCCATGGTGAAAACGCGGTATACCAAGCTAGATCCGAATCACATGGCCCGGGTTGGACCGGTAGGGTCGAATGGGGAAGAAATTCCCGTTAGATTAGTATATGACCAAGTGGAAGTGGCCGCTAGATATTCCCAACAGGATTGTAAATTAGACCGCCTGTTGGACGGTATAGAAGAGGAAGTCTTTGATTCTTGAGTGACTATGTACTTCCTTCTAGCTGGATAATAAAGACAATTGTCATCGCCGACCTTTTCGCTTCAACCTCTGGACCTGAAGGTGCGGGGTGTTTCCAAATACCCCAACTATAGAATATACCGGGGTATGCATGGGAACCAGGCATAGGGGTCATAATTGCTCGATCAGATAATGTGTATCCGGCTAGTTATGTTATATTACATTATGTAAGAAACATCTTCCAGAGATAATAGTTCTGTTAAGGGTTCATTTCCCTGGGTGTGCATGCGTTTAATGTGCATGTCCGATCTGTGATAAAAATCATAGAGTAAGTAACATCTGGGGTTCATGATGGAGTGAATGCAGAAACATCTTTAATTCGCCGACCGAATATTCCCTTAAGAACGCTAGCTTTCAGCTTCACCTAGTCTGAGGTACACACCCGGATGACCCGGCAGTAACAATCACAGAGGTGCTCCATTTATGCCCTAGCCGAACTAACGGGAACGTAGGGCATAAGCACAGGAGCCAGGAAACCTAGCTGGGCCAAAACTTAAGTCATATCGATGCATATAATGGCGAAGAAAAGGTACATATGGGAAGACGCATATGTATTGGGCTTGATGCTCGAAAAATAATAGCAAGCTTCTGTACGAGAAACCCCCAGGTATAATGAACGTACATATGTAGAGATGTACACATCAGGTTGGGATGGTCTAGCCATACTGGAGCCGTAAGGCTAAAGAAAAAACAAAAAAGGTAAAAAACAAAAAGAGAGGAAAAAATAAATGTAATAACAGGAGGGAGGAAAAGAACATAGAGTTCGGTGCTAGGCATAAAACCGTTGTAGTATGGCCGCGTTCCAGGGGTTCGCCTCCATGTGATTGTCTGACGCATCATGTAGGCGGTACGCTCCTCCGGTGAGAACTTCGTCAATGATGAAGGGACCCTCCCACTTGGGCTTGAGTTTGTCCTTTTTCTTCTCTGGCAAGCGTAGAACGAGTTCACCAACGTTATAAGTCTTGGCCCGCACTTCTCTGCTTTGGTACCTGCGAGCCTGCTGTTGATAATATGCGGAACGAGGTTTTGTGATGTCGCGCTCCTCCTCGAAGGTATCTAAGCTGTCCTGCCGATCTAGCTCAGCTTCTCTCTCTTCGTACATACGCACTCGAGGTGAGTCATGAATAATATCGCAGGGTAACACTGCTTCCACACCGTACACCATGAAGAAGGGTGTACATCCGGTAGTGCGGTTGGGCGTGGTCCGTAGCCCCCAGAGTACGGAGTCGAGTTCCTCCACCCAGTGCTTGTCTGATTCCTTTAAAGACCGCACTAGTCTGGGTTTGATGCCGCTCATGATAAGACCATTAGCCCGTTCGACTTGACCGTTTATCTGTGGGTGATAGACATAGGCGTAATCGAGCTTAATGCCCAGATTAGCACACCAGATTTTCACTTCGTCGGCTATGAAATTAGAGCCATTATCGGTGATTATGCTGTGCGGGACACCGTAACGGTGTACCACGCCGGATATGAAATCTATTACTGGCCCCGCTTCAGCCGTTTTGACTGGTTTAGCCTCTGTTCACTTAGTGAATTTATCTACCACGACCAGCAGATACTTTCTCTTATGGCTTCCTCCTTTAAGGGGTCCGACCATATCGAGTCCCCGGACCACAAAAGGCCAAGTGATGGGGATTGTTTGTAAGGCAGTGGGATCATATGGCTCTGGTTGGCAAAGAGTTGGCATTCGACGCAACGTTGGACAAGCTCCTGTGCATCTGCTAGGGCCGTCGGCCAATAGAACCCTGAACGGAAGGCCTTGCTAACAAGGGCCTGAGCTGCGGCGTGGTGACCGCCGAGTCCGGCATGAATTTCAGCCAAGAGCTGCCGCCCCTCTTCCTCGGATATACATCATTGAGGGACTCTGATAGCGCTTTTCTTATAGAGCTCTCCGTCATGAACCTTGTAGGCCTTCGAACGCTGGAAAATGCAGTGGGCCTCATTCTGGTCCTCAGGAAGCTCCTTCCTATTAAGGTAGGCCAGGAAGGGTTTGGTGGCTGAGCCTCCGACAACGTCGGTGTTTCCGGGATCTGGGGTTATGTTTGGATCTGGACTGGTGTTGCCGTTTCCCCCTGCCACACCACGGATGGCTTAAAAAGCCTTTCCAGGAAGATGTTAGGTGGGACGGGGTCGCGCTTAGCGCTGATACGAGCAAGAACATCCACCGCTTGATTACTTTCTCGAGCCACGTGATGGAACTAGAGCCCCTCGAACCGGGCCGACATTTTTATGACTGCGTTACGATACGCTGCCATCTTCAGATCTTTGGCGTCAAAGTTTCCATTTATTTGAGGTATTGCAAGGTTTTAGTCCACGCGCACTTCTAGGCACTGTATGCCCATGGAGGCAGGCATCCGGAGACCATGCAATAAGGCCTCGTATCCGGCTGCGTTATTGGAGTCTGTGTATAGTATTTGGAGGACGTACTGAATGACGTCTCCAGTAGGGGATGTTAAAATGACGCCCGCTCCTAACCCTGCCAGCATTTTGGAGCCATCAAAGTACATGACCCAATTGGAATATGTGTCGTACTCTTTAGGGAGTTCGGCTTCTGTCCATTCGGCGACGAAGTCGGCCAGTACTTGGGATTTGATAGCTCGACGTGGTTTATATGTGATGTCGATTGGGAGGAGCTCAATGGCCCATTTGGAAATCCGGCCCGTAGCATCGCAGTTGTTTATAATGTCATTGAGTGGTACTTCGGAAACCACCGTGATCGAACACTCCTGGAAGTAGTGATGGATCTTTCGGGATGCCATGAAGACCGCGTATGCTATCTTTTGATAACTAGGGTACCGGGATTTGCATGGTGTAAGGATAGTAGATACATAGTATACTGCTTTGCTCGATGCGGCTCCTGTCTATTTCCATTTTTCGTATTGTATCCTCGTAGATGAGGTTCAGTCCACTGCCGCCATCCATGAGAACCTTGGTGAGCCGAAAGCCATCCACAATTGGGATGAGGACCAAGGCGGCTGGTGTTCGGACCGTCCTGTGTTTTTTTTCGTCACCGGCGTTGAAGGTTATTGCTGTGTCGTTCCAGGGGTTTATTGTTGCAGTCTGGCAGACTTTGGCGAGTTCGCGGAGTGCCCTTTTGCACCTATTGTTTGAAGTGAATGTCTCAAAGACTGTCAGTACTCTGGGTTCGTCGTCTTCTGGAGGGTGTTGCTCTGGGGTGTCTTTGGTGAGGATGTCCTCGCCGTTTTTGGCTACCTGTCGGAGTATCCAACATGCTTTAAGGCTGTGGGTTGGTATGGTATCCGGTGTGGTGTGTATTTTGCATGGGCCAATCAAGCCATCCCTCCAGAACGGTTCCGCGCCACGTGATGGGTTTGCATTTCTTGGCTATTGATCTGGGCGCGTTACAGGGGTGCACCCTTTTTGCCTGGACCAGTGGTTGAGTTGGGACCGATAGCTTCCGAACTGTCTGATCTCTCCAGGCGCCCTCCCTTGCGTTGTACTTCTGTACAATAGTTGCCAAGTCAGTGAAGTGTAGTATGCGGCCACGATTAATGGCATTGAGGAGTCCTTCGTTCATGCAATTGTTGCGGAACACCGGTATTGCGTCTTCGTCGCGGCAATCTTTAACCTTGTCCTTAACAAGGAGGAATCTAGCCCAAAAGTGGTGGACCGTTTCCTGAGACCGTTGTTGTATGCTCGTGAGAGCACTTATGTCTAGGTGGGTGGGTGGAATTGGATCTGAACCCTGGCCTGATCGATGATCCGGAGTCCGAGGTTTTTTCGGACCGAACAGTCCGGGCTCCAGAGTATCTTCCAATTTTTGAAGCCTGCCGTCCGACTCTTAGTTCGAAGGACGAGGCGTGTCTTTCTGCCGGTAGGTATCTGGCTTCTCGAGGTCGGAGATCCAAACATAATTCATCCTCAATATGGAGGAAGGGTTATCTTGCTGCTCGACTACCGCTATCTGGTGGGTGATCGGTGGAGAATTAATCTCTCTCTAGTCAGGTTTAAGCCCCACCCGATCGTAGTCTATAACGACCCCCAAGGCGGCGATGTGATCTAGGAGTTCGTTTAAAGACGATAACTCCATCGGATCCATCCATTTGGCGTATTCAGAATCAACACAGATACGTTTTTCGATGACTCGGGAGGGTTTGGCCTGAGGCCAGAGCTCCTTTGGAGGTGATATTTTCGTTAAAGATAAGTTGAGCCATCAACCTCTACGATGATGGCACAGTGGAACTCTCAATGAAAGCACTAATGTCGGTGTCAAAACCGGTGGATCTCGGGTAGGGGGTCCCGAACTGTGCGTCTAAGGTTGATGGTAACAGGAGACAGGGGACATGATGCTTACCCAGGTTTGGGCCCTCTCTATGGAGGTAATACCCTACTTCCTTCTTGATTGATCTTGATGAATATGAGTATTACAGTTGATCTACCACGAGATCGTAATGGCTAAACCCTAGAAGTCTAGCCTGTATGACTAAGGTATTGAGTATATCCTTTCCGGACTACACCCTCCGGTTTATATAGACACCTGGGGATCTAGGGTTACATAGAGTCGGTTACATAAGATGGAATCTTCATAGTTGTTCGCCAAGCTTGCCTTCCACGCCAATGAGAGTCTTATCCGGACACGGGTACAGTCTTCGGTCTTCATATCTTCACAGCCCATCAGTCCAGCCCATAGATAACAGGCCGGACGCCCGAGGACCCCTTAGTCCAGGACTCCCTCAACCGGGACTTCAAAAAACATTTTGAACGCCACGGAACATATAAGATGTTCCAAGAACTGAAATTTGTATTTCAAACTCATGCCCGAGTCGAGAGATATTAGACCTATGACAAGTATTTTGCCTACAAGATGGAGGAGAATAGCTCAACCAGTGAGCATGTGCTCAGAATGTCTGAGTACTACAATTGCTTGAATCAAGTGGGAGTTAATCTTCCAGATAAGATAGTGATTGACAGAGTTCTCTAGTCACTATCACCAGGTTACTACAACTTCCTGATGAACTATAATATGTAAGGGATGACGAAAACGATTCCCGAGCTCTTCGCGATGCTGAAATCAGTGAAGGTAGAAATCAAGAAAAAGCATCAAGTGTTGATGGTTGACAAGACCACCAGTTTCAAGTAAAAGGGCAAGGGAAAGAAAGGGAACTTCAAGAAGAATGGCAAGCAAGTTGCCACTCCCATGAAGAAGTCCAAAGCTAGACCCAAGCCTGAAACTGAGTGCTTCTACTGCATAGGGAATGGTCACTAGAAGCGGAACTACCCCAAATACTTGGCGGATAAGAAGGATGGCAAAGTGAACAAAAGTATATTTGATATACATGTTATTGATGTGTACTTTACTAGTGTTCATAGTAACCCCAGGGTATTTGATACCGGTTCAGTTGCTAAGATTAGTAACTCAAAACAGGTGTTGCAAAATTAACAGAGACTAGTTAAGGGCAAGGTGATGATGTGTGTTGGAAATGATTCCAAGGTTGATAAGATCACCATCGCACACTCCTTTTACCTTCAGGATTAGTGTTGAACCTAATATAAATGTTATTTGGTGTTTGCGTTGAGCATGAATATGATTGGATCATGTTTATTGCAATATGGTTATTCATTTAAGTCAAAGAATAATTGTTGTTCTGTTTACATGAATAAAACTTTCTATGGTCATACACTTAATATAAATGGTTTATTGAATCTCGATCGTAGTGATACACATATTCATAATATTGATGCCAAAGGATGCAAAGTTGATAATGATAGTGCAACATACTTGTGGCACTGCCGTTTAGGTCATATTGGTGTAAAGCGCATGAAGAAACTCCATGCGGATGGAATTTCAGAATCACTTGATTATGAATCATTTGATGCTTGCGAACCATGCCTCATGGGCAAGATGACTAAGACTCCGTTCTCCAGAACAATGGAGCGAGCCACTGACTTATTGGAAATAATACATACCGATGTATGCGGTCCGGTGAGTGTTGAGGCTCGCGGCGGGTGTCGGTGTCAAAACCGGCGGATCTCGGGTAGGGGGGGGGGTCTCGAACTGTGCGTCCAAGGTTGATGGTAACAAGAGACAGGGGACATGATGCTTACCCAGGTTCGGGCCCTCTCTATGGAGGTAATACCCTACTTCCTACTTGATTGATCTTGATGAATATGAGTATTACAAGAGTTGATCTACCACGAGATCGTAATGGCTAAACCCTAGAAGTATAGCATGTATGACTACGGTATTGAGTATATCCTTTCCGGACTACACCCTCTGGTTTATATAGACACCGGGGGGATCTTGGGTTACATAGAGTCGGTTACATAAGATGGAATCTTCATAGTTGTTCGCCAAGCTTTCCTTCCACGCCAAGGAGAGTCTTATTCGGACACGGGTACAGTCTTCGGTCTTTATATCTTCACAGCCCATCAGTCCGGCCATAGATAACAGGCCGGACGCCCAAGGACCCCTTAGTCCAGGACTCCCTCAATAGCCCCCGAACCAGTCTTCAATAGCGAGGTGTTCGGCGCATAGATTGTCTTCGGTATTGCAAGGTGGGTTCCTTTAATGATTTCCATGTAGTGTATTCGTCCGTAGATCCAATGTATCCCCTCAGCTTCTGCGCGCTTAATGTCCTCGTTTTCCACGTGTCAAGCAAATGCGGGCAGTCGTGGTATTTTTTGCAAATAACACCCCAGCCCTGCAAGGAAGAGCATCTATTTAAAGAGCCTGGATCTTAGATCCTTTCGGCACCAAGCGGAGAAAATCCTCAGAGACCGCCAGGCAAGACCATTCCAATATGGCCAACATTCCCAGCTCCTCTCCCCGTTCCAACCTAGAGAGAGGCGAGTGGGAGAGGTGCTCTGTGTCCCATAGCCGATTGGTGAAGTTGCAAACGCAGGGATTTCTCCCTCCGACAGATCTGGTCCCTGTTCGAGCAGGGCTAACCTCCTTCAACGGTCAAAATCCAGCAAGGAGGATTCTCCTAATCCGTCTGCGGGAGAACGAGTGTGCTTTGCCCCTATCTACTGAGGGGAGTGGGGTTTCCAATTCACCCATTCCTTCGAAGGCTGCTGGAGTACTATGGCCTCCAGCTGCACAATCTCACCCCGGCTCCATCCTCCACATTGTGGGTTATGTTGCTCTATGCGAACTCTTTCTGGGTTGCGAGGCCCGTTTTGATTTATGGAGAGGACTATTCTGCCTCGTCCCTCGCAATCAAGGTGGATCAATTTTTGAAGTGGGCACTACAAAAAAAAGACACATCCGTGACATTTTGGGCCGAACGGATTTTTTTCCTGTCATACATATGACACTTCTATGACGATAATTGTGACAAAACCCGGTATCATCATAGATGTGGTGGGCTCCTACTTCTATGACAAAAAATCATGATAGAAAATGGGCTTTTCATCCTGGGCGGGCCGGAGACGCAGCTGCATGACATTCTTTGGGCCGTCCATGATAGAAAAAACCGTGGTAGAAGCGAGGGAGAGGAAAATTTCAGGGAGTTCCCGGTTACGGTGGGAGGTCGGGGGCCGAGAAATGCGCGTTTCTCTCGTACACGTATGCGCGTGTGTGCGAGGCGTTGGCTCTAACTGAACCCGAGCGAGGCGTTGGGCTCTAACTGAACCCGAGCGATTGCACTGCAGGCTACGCGTTACTGAACCCGAGCGATCGATCGATGGCTGTTAAATGAACCCGATCGAGCGATTCCTTCGCTACTGCTGCTAACTGAAGCCGATCAATTGGAT
>NC_057809.1:84859457-84875992 GCF_018294505.1 Triticum aestivum
ACACCCCTCCCGATGAACAGGACCCCCGTTTTGACCGTAGGAGGTCTGTTTCGTCCGTTTTGCGGTATGCCACACCCCTCCCGATGAACATGACCCCGTTTCGACCGTAGGAGGTCCGTTCGTCCGTTTTGCGGTACGCCAGACCCCTCCCGATCAACAAGACCCCCGTTTCGACCGTAGGAGGTCCGTTTCCTCTGTTTTGTGGTACGCCAGACCCCTCCCGATCAACAGGACCCTGTTCCGAACGTACGAGGTCTGTTTCCTCCGTTGTGCGGTACACCAGGCCTCGTTTCCATCGCATGTTCCGTCCAAGCCCTCCCGATGAACACGACCACGCATTCCGTTCTGACCCAGCCGGTTGGCTCCCATGCATTCCATTGCCTCCCGATGAACACGACGCATTCCGTTGCCACCCCATGAAAACGACGCATTCCGTTGCCTCCCCATGAACACGACGACGACGCTGTTTCTCCGTTCTGACCCAGCCATGTACACGAGCCATGGCCGTACGTATGCGCGAGTAGGCGTTCGAGACCCCGCCCGTATGTACACATACGTGGCCATATTTTCTTTCTTGCACCCTGGTCGCTGTACGTACGTGTACATGCTATGTGCGCACCTCTACTACGACATGTACGCGCCTCTACTACGACACGTGCGCGCTTCTACATCCACCAGTATATATGTACGTACACGTTCGCGACCAGAATGACAACGCTACGTACGCTTCGACCAGGTGGGTCCCGACTATCAGGCACTTCCTTGCCTGCGAAGATGTAGCTGGTGGGTCCCAGCAGTCAGGGGGCGAATCATTTTTTTTGCCCGGACGCACTTCCTTGCGTGCGAAGATGTAGCTGGTGGGTCCCAGCAGTCAGGGGAAACGGTTTTCTCGCGAAATACGGTGGCCCGTCCGGTGGGTCCCCGCTGTCAGGTGGAGGAATAATTATTTTGCACGTAATAAGGAGGCACTTCCTTGCTGCGGCCATGGACCCAGCTGTCAGCCTCTCCACGTACAGTCCACGTCCGATGGAAGCCGTTCCTTGACCATGTTAACCACGCCGCGCCGAGAGCACCAGGGCGGTGGACGACGGCGAGGCCTAGGAAGGGGACGACACGGAGCCGGGAAAGACGCGACAATGGATGCCCACGCGTAGAGGAGTACGAGGGTTCACTGGTTCACTACGGTGTGAGGCTGCCGTCGCCGCAGAATAACAGGGGGTGTGGGTGAGTAGAGGGATGGCCTGGCCAGCGGTGGGAGTAGTAGGAGGTGGTGAGGCCTCCGCCGCATCGCAGCCGGCCACGGGAGGCAGGAGCACGAGGCACGACCGGCGCTGGTTTGGGTGGCTAGAGCAAGAAGACCAGAGGTTGAAGAAGCACTATGACCGTTGGATGGACATCGTACGGTCACCGGAGCTAGAATCGTGCATATTGACTAAGTTGACAAAGCCCTCCGTCCCGTCAACTTAGTAGGCCCACAAGTCAGCCTGCCACTATACTGGGTCCCAGCTAACAGGGGGAGTATTCATTTTTTTGTGCGTAATAAGGAGGCACTTCCTTGCGTGCGAAGATATAGCTGGTGGGTCCGAGCTGTCAGCGGCGTTAACATTTTTTCGCGAAATACAAAGGCCCTTTCAGTGGGTCCCTGATGTCAGGTGGAGGAATCATTATTTTGCGCGTAATAAGGAGGCATTTCCTTGCGTGCGGCCGTGGACCCAGCTGTCGGCCTCTCCACGTACAGTCCACTTCAGATGCATGTCGGTCGTTGACCATGTTGACCAGGCCACGCCAAGAGCACCAGGGCGGTGGACGACGGCGAGGCCTAGGAAGGGAACGACACGGAGGCAGGGAAGACTCGGCAGTTGTTTCCCACGCGGAGGGGAGTACGACTGTACGAGGGTTTACTGGTTCGTTTGCCGTCACCGGAGAATAACAGCAGGTGTGGGTGAGTAGAGGGATGGCTAGGCCAGCGATGGGAGTACGGTGGGGCGGTGAGGCCTGCGCGGCAGCAGAGCCGGCCGTGGGGAGGAGGGAGCAAGCAGTCCCACCGGCGCTTGTTTGAGCGGCTGGAGCAGGAAGAGCAGAGATTGAAGAAGCACGACGGCCGTTGGATGGCTATCCAATAGTCACTGCTTGTGCATCAACCTTTTTTTAGGAAAGCCTCAAATTTGTGGAAAACAGCATACAACCCATCTGCCATTATCTCTAATAATTTACAGCCCATTTGCTAATTATTAAGGGTTTTTTGGAGCCCATATTGTGGCCACGGTTAAAAAATTATACGAAATTTTGCATATTTCGGTGCGGTCCGAACTATTTTTAATCCCGAAATTTTGACTCACATTCAAACTAATTTTAAAAATAAATGTATATAAATATAAAATCCAACAAATTCTCCACGCATAAAAATTAATGTAATTTAAAATCTCGAAATGAAAAAAGATATTTGAAACTAATTGCCGGTTTGATGTGTTTCAAAAATGTACAACCCATTTCTCATTACTGATAGGCCATTTTCTCTGCCAGCCGAATGAAGCTCTCCTCGTCTTGAAAGATTTGTAGCCCAACAGGCCTGACTAAGTGACTTGGCAAATCACAAAAAACTGGGATGTGGCCGTGGACCCAGCTGTCAATCCATTTGTTTTTTAGTCCATTTGGTGGGCTGGGTGAAACAATGATGTAGCATCTATGTAGCCCATTTAAATCCCATTTGCATTTTTCTCGAAATCTGTGGACTTGCTGGGCTGGGTGAAAATATCATGTTGGGCTAGACGGAGAAATGTTATAAAAACATAAACACATGATTGCACGTCAGTAAAATCTTTGCAAGCTTATGTACACAATCACTAGGAGTTAACTTGCCAAGTTATATATAAACAATTATTATCATTATTTTGTAAGAACTTTAAACTTACGAAATAAAATATCATTTTAATTTGATGAGTTAATAGTACGTGCGGTATTATTATTTTTTAGGCTAGACGTGGGACAGTTGAGTTGGTTCTAGGGGAAAGTACTGGGAGAAAACTCAGTTTACATCAAAAAAGAAAGTGGGAGAAAATTCAAAGACCTGCTGGGTCCACCTGAGGAGGGGAATATGTTGGGAGGAAGGAGATTCAAAGCACGACAGCCGAGTGAACTAGTTTTTTTACGGATAAGTGAACTAGTTTACATACATAAGCAAATAGCCACTAAAAAAAGCAATCAGGTTAATGGGTTCTTAAAAGAAATATTTCAGACAAAACAGATAATTACCACACATAGGCTAATGCATGAAACACTCAGATGATAAAGGTGCTTATAAACAGATAAATTACAACATCTAGACCTTCCTGGCACGCTTGATCGTGACGTTGCGGCTGTCCCTGTACTCGTCGGTTACGGAAAGCAGACACACCCTCATGTCCAAGATCTGCCTGTACATGTCGTAGCATGCATATGTGTCCTTGGCCGCGTAGGTTATGTAGGCTAGATTCAGAGGTACCTCCCACGTGTTTAGGTCGTCTTCTTTCATGTTGGCATATCAGGGGTCGATGATGGTCTCAGCGAGGTCAACCACGGAGTCCTTCTCCTGCCCGTTGCTAATGATCTTGTATTGCTTCTAGATGTCGACAAGCTTGTTGCACAAGATGGCCGAATCGTCGCGTTCTTCCTTCTCTCCACCGCAGCGAAGGTGCAGTCGGCGCTGCCGATGAAACGAACGAATGCTCCAGAACCTGGTGCAGCCATAGGACTGAGGCGAGGCAAAGCTTCACCGAGTCCATATCGTTGGTGTACATCACATTCAACTTGGTGCAGCCATAGGACTGAACGGAGAACTCAAAGGGGAACTCCTTGCTGAAGTCCATATCCAGCAGGCTCACCCCTCGGATCGCCATTGGAGTCTCTTCGAGTGAACGAGTGTGTAGGCGGCGGCAGTAGTTCGTTTTTCAGCTCTTGGGGAACTGGATTCAACAATAAGCTGAGTGTGTACATGCGACAACCATTACTACCCCTCCCTCATCCGCTTCACGCCCAGCAGAAGATGCACCCTCGGCCACACGTCGGTTCACAAGCGGGTCTGTATTGGTACTGTAATAACAGGAGTTAGTGGTCACTTTACTTAAATTTAATTAGCTTTAATAGAAATTTGTACTTAAAACAAGCAATGCATTCTCTCATTCTATCAGTGCCACAGGATCAACATGCACAGCAATTAGAATTATTATTCTCAGGACGCACGCGATCAGCACATTTGTCGCACTTTCACAAAGATAATACTACCAAGTTTGAACTGTTTGTTATGGTTGTTGTCCTCTGCATCATCATGCCGTGTTTCCCAGCTTGCAAGATTCAGAACCAACAAATAAGATCCAAATAATAAGTACAACAAATATGCCTACACATCTCATTGATTCCCAGCTTGCAAGATTCAGAAGCAACAAATAAGATCCAAATAATAAGTACAACAAAGATGCCTACACATCTCATTGATTCCCAGCTTGCAAGATTCAGAACCAACAAATAAGATTCAAATAATAAGTACAACAAAGATGCCTACACATCTCACTGATTCCCAGCTTGCAAGATTCAGAACCAACCCATTAGAGCCTTTTGATAAAGTGAATATCGGGATTAAATCCATCTTGGCTAGCCATGTCATACAATCGAAGAACTTGGCGAATGCTCTTGACCGTCACAACATCTGTAGTTGAGTATTCCTGTTCGCACAACACAAACAAGGAGACAGGAGAGCATGATTTCGCTTTAATAGCGGCCTCCTTGAACTCAACCTCCAGCTCTACTTGGATGAGGTCTGCCTGGAATTCCATGATTTAATTCATGCGCCTTTTTCTGCAGTTCACCTAAAATGAAGGAAAGATTGCATCATTCAGCTAGCAAGAAGTACTTGCTCTTGTGAGCTGGCAGGTTCTTCTTTAGTAGTTGCACTAAAATTGAGGAACATTAAGGTTGGTTGTCCGGCTCATGTAAGGTGCAACTATAATTTTCTTATCCTTTTGTGCAGTTCCACTAAAATAAAGTGCCATTGTGGTGACAGTGATGGATCCATCTTGCAAAGGCTAATAATGTTGCATGAGATTACCAGCAGAACTTGACGGAGATTTTGGAAACTCCAATCACCATTTTGTGCAGTTCCACCAAAATTGAGAGATGTTGCCCACGTGACATTTTAGTTGAAGTGCACAAGACACTCATTCCAAAAAAAAGTGTTTTGTGCAGTTCACCAAAAGGTCACAATAGCAACAAGGTGAAATGGATATCCCTATCTGCACAAAAAGATAGAAAGTAAACAGTTGCTGGTTAATAAGAATATACGAAACATATACAAAATGAAAAGAAGCATCTTAATTATGTTCATGGCAATCATGCAAGGACGGTAGAAATTTTAAAACGTCAGCAATGCTTCATGTTACCAGAAGCATTATGATCAATAATGAGATTCCTCAAATATGGGATTACTTTAATGGTGGCATTGCTTGTTTACCAGACACAGTAAATCAACAGCAGCTAAAGAGTTGGTTTAAGGGCATGGGACCATGGGGACACCAGGACACTCAGTAGCGTAAAGGAGCAACTTACTTATCATACTGGGGAAAACAGCAGGATTGCCATTGTACTATGTGAGGGTAGAAAATCTAATCCTGGAGACCTTGTACTATGTGAGGGAAGCAGATCTAATCCTGGAGACCTTTTACTATGTGAGGGCAGCAAATCTAATCCTGTATACCTTTTACTATGTGAGGGCAGCAAATCTAATCTCGAGACCTTTTACTATGTGAGGGCAGCAAATCTAATCCTGGAGACCTCTTAGTATGTGATGGCAGCAAATCTAATCCTGGACATACTCTGTTGACTTGTCCACCAGCCGCCACTTTCTATCCTTTTTTCAACCAATAATAGATATGTTCCTTATCCAGTTTGTACTGCGTTTTCCCATTATTTCCCTTTTCAACCAAGAGACCGGTTGGGTATCCGGTCTCTACTAGTTTCACCATATTATTTCCTCTTTGAATCAATTCCTAGATTCATGCTACAACTTTCCCCCCTTTCTTCATTGTTTGAACAAAGCCCTAGATTCAAATGCATGAAGTAGCTTTACCCCTAATAATACTAAAAATTTAGGTGGCTTTGGAAGAGCTGATGTGAGTAGAAAAAGATGCACATGCAGACACGTGGGGAGCTGGGGCAGTAGAGCAAGGCCGCTTTCGAAGAACTTATACCTGAGGGTCACTGGGATGTCGGCGGTGGCAGGTCGGATCTGCGGACAATACGACAGGGAGGAAGAAGGGTCGGAGGACCTCCCGAGCTGGCGCTCTGTCGGAGAGAACCACACGGGCAGAGGATCGGGCCCCTCCGACAGCTGTGGGTTTCCTCCCTCGGCGGCGATGACCGCGTGAATGATGCACCTTTTAGTCCTCTACACACACCGGCCGAAGGGATCTGGCCGGATCTGTGACCAGCGGTGAGCAGAGAGAAAATGTCGCTACCGCTGTCTTGTTTATATCTGGAGAGGATGAGAGAATGAAGAGAGCAACCCTAGTAAAGCAAGCGCTCATGCCCCTGCGTCCATATATAGTGGAGTGATTATCTTTTTCTCTCCACAGCAAGCATTTCAATTTGTGTACGGGCATTAAAGAAAAGAAACTCTCTATTTAAGGTGACTATTGTACGACTCCTACTTACTACTAGTAGTACTACAGTATTGTTCACTTGTGCTCCCCGCTCCTCCATTCATTGAACAACCCCACGGGTGAATAAACATACAGTAAGTACTGTATTTATATACAACGAACAAGCTCAAACTATTTTCGCATAGTTAAAAGTTGAGGGCGGGGCTTTTCCCGGGCCGTACGCGCGGCAGTTTTCGGGTAGGGCCAGAAGACTATTTTATTTTATTTTTTTAAACTTCAAGACGGCCACATAGCATGGAGCTGACCCCAACGATTTTAAGCTTACAGGCACGGTACACGCTATCCTAGACTACTCTACACATGAAACTGCCACACGAGCGTCCGGGCAGCGCTTGGCTCTTCGCCTCTTCGGGAAGTCGAACAATGATGGAATACTACTACACTGGAGGAGTACTACAATACACTTCTGGCCATCTGACACTGACTGAACTGCTGCATGTCCACCGCATGCGGGAGGGAGAGCATGTAGCGAAAGCTTCTCCTAGTCTTGCCAGCCACCACGCTCATGGGCGAGGGAGGGACGCTCCTGCCTTTGCGTGTATGACAGGTGGGCCCTATAGGTGTGTGGCCAACCTGTCATACAGCCAAAGGCAGGTGCAGTTAAGTCCGCGAGGGAGAGGATAATCAAACTTCTCGTTGATGTACGAGTTGACGCAACACGTCAAAGCATTGCACTTGATATATTTCAATAATTTGCGTGTGTGACTCCTAGATGCAGAGGTCGGGGGTCATCATCCTCCTTTTCGAGAGAAAACAGACACGTGTGTGAGAGGACGAGTGTGTGCGTGCACCTCTTCTCTTCCTGTATAACGTACTACTGAACTAAGAGTACAAGTTTTTGTGGGTGGCACAATGGTGCGTGTGAGGAGTCCCGAGAGATAGGTTTAATGCATTAATTGCAATGCATGCATGCATAAAGTACATGCATTGGTCAATTTTCTCTTAATACTTGCATGCAATGATTTAATGCACCTTGGAATCTGAACATGTGTTGGGGAACAACCAAATTGAGCCTTATAAAATGGAAAAACTAAAATTCTGAGATAAGCCCTATAAAACCGGAAAGGAGGGAGTAGAAAAAGAAGTACTCCATCCGGGAATAGTGCCGCACTTCGAAACTAGAACCGTCAATAAATTTTGAGCTTCTGTCTTGTCACATTCCAAATTACTCCACGCTATATTGAATTGCAAACCTGTTCACACCGATCACAACCTAAATGGTTTCCCACTTAGGAGCGTATCAGTACTCGGTTATAAATATTAGTATGCCAAGATGACTGCACATTCCTCCTCAACTCCTCATCCACAACAACAAACAAGTCATTCAGCATCCTTCCCTTGCGTCTTCCATGGCCAGCGTGAGTTCTGGGTCGAGAGATTACCACCAGGGAGAGGCGAGCATGGAAGCGGAAGCACGAGAGATGTCCCGCCTCGCTGCGAGAGCAGCCGACATGTCCCGTCGCGCCGCTGAAGCAGCACGGAGGTCCCGCCGCGCCGTCGATGCATCAGAGATGTCCCGCCGCGCCACGAATGCAGCAGAGATGTCGCGCCGCACCGTGGCAGCCTGGGAAAATTTCTCGGGGGCAGGCGATGACTATTACAGGACCATGCATGAGATCATCCATAGCCAGATGGATCAGATCTCCGGCTCGGCGTGGTTGCAGGACGACATGATAGCCTCATTTGAACAGGCTACCGGTGTCATCCGGCAACTAAGGGAGGGCAATGAGAGGCTCTGGGCCGAGCGCGACCTACTGAGGGAGAAGATCGTCCGAAGTGCAGACCAGCAGGAGGAGACTAGTGCCTTGTTGAAGAAACTTATGGACGAGAATGACATGCTCCGCAACGAGCGCCAAAGGCTGGTGGAGGAATCCATGGATGTTCTCAAGCAGCGTCTTGAGGACACGAAAGAGCTCATCGCCGCTCGCCGCGGAGACTAGTTTCCTGGTTTCTTTTGATGTAATAATCGGTTTAGGATGTGGATTGTGTTGTCGGTTGTGAAATGTTGGGTTCTAGCACGGATGTTTGTCCTTTGTTGGCCTCTTGGGATGTTGCGATTTCAATCTAGTAGCGTTTAGTCCTTCATGTTAGGCTGGAGTTGTGCCGAACTTCTTGTGAATTGTGGTGGTTTTCAGTAATGAAAATCAGAAGGGGCAAGCCCTTCTTTGATCAATTTTTTTAATCATCCTTATATATTCATCAGTCTTGCTATAAGTCGCAGTAGATGCTATATAGGTCCGTCGGATCTTACATCAAGATCCGTGCTTTCAGATTTTCTTTTTTCTCTCTTAAATCTCAGTCGAGTGAGACATAGCCACGCCATTAAACAGAGGCTCGGGCGCCATTAATGGAGACCTTGGGAGAGAGGTGGACGGCAGATGGACGTCAAAGGGCTCTCCTCCCGATAAGCACGCGCAGGGGTTTGATCGCACGCCTCTCATACTCAAATAGCTACCCTGGACGGTGCCTCCTAGCTAATAAAAAATGGGGACGCGTTGCGGCACGTAAATGGTACTAGTAAGTAGAACGCCCACGGTTTCAATAATACTTGTGTTTCCGATTGTAACATGACAACACTTGTTCCAAAATGACTTTATTGATTGTTAATGTGTGCGCCTTCGCAAATTGGACTACAAATTTACCACAGCATGTTCGTGCCATGTCATGGCACCAAGCCAAGTTTCATTATGTTCATGCGTGTTTTGGATTTACAGGAATTAAAAAACTAAGTTTCTCAATGTTTCCAACCCAGCCACGACGCCCAGAATTTTGAATTTCATTCCCATTTCTTGCATGGAACCTAGAAATTTACCGGAGGACACACATATGATTTTTCAACCAACTTTGGTGCACTGGAACATGTGCTTGTATTTCAAATTTGAATTATGCACACAAAGGTGACATGTTCCCTCTCAGAACCACGAGCCTTCTTGAGAGAAGCTCCGATTTGCAAGAAGCTTATACCAAAATTTGTTCCTATTCGGCCAATTTTTTTATCACGGCATGGTACTACCATGACATGACACCATGCCAAGTTTCATGATTTTAAAACCAAGTTTCTCAATGTTCTCGACCGAGCCACGATGCCCAGATGTTTGAATTTTATTCTCATTTTTTGCATGGTACCTACTCCCTCCTTCCATCTATATAGGGCCTAATGTGTTTTTCAAGACAACCTTTGACTATTGACAAGATTAATAGCACATGATATGTATACTATGAAAATTATATTACTGGAAGCTCCTTTGACATACAAAATTGAAGGATGCTTTGTGTAAGTTGCATGTCATATATTATTGCTCTAACGTTTGGTCAAAGTTAGCCTCGAAAAACGCATTAGGACCTATATAGATGGAAGGAGGGAGTATAAATTCACCCGAGGACACAAATGTGATTTTTCAACCAACTTTGGTGCACGGGAGCATGTGCTTGTAGTTCAAATTTGAATTGTGCACATTAAATGACCAAAAACTCAATTAATGTGTAAATAAGGCCAAACGAAGACGGAATAATTCCAAAATTTAACAGGGCACTCATGTAGTTCTATGTTGCCTTTGTAAATAAACTCAAGGGGGACAATGTATATCGTTTCGCACTCAAAGGTGGCACGTTCCCTCTCAGAACCACGAGACTTCTTGAGAGAAGCTTCGGTTTGCAAAAGCTTATACCAAAATATGTTCCTATTCGGCCATTTTTTACCACAACATGGTAGTACCATGACATGACATCCATGCCAAGTTTCATGATTTCCAGACATGTTTTGGATTTACAAGAATTTTAAAACCAAGTTTCTCAATGTTCTCGGCCGAGCCACGATGCCCAGATGTTTTAATTTTATTCTCATTTTGTGCATGGGACCTAGAAATTCACCCGAGGACACAAATGTGATTTTTCAACCAACTTTGGTGCACGAGAGCATGTGCTTGTAGTTCAAATTTGACTTATACACATTAAATGACCAGAAAACTCAATTAATGTATAAAAAACGACAAACGAACCCGGAATAATTCCAAAATTTAACAGGGCACTAATGTAGTTCTATGTTGCCTTTGTTAAGAAACTCAAGGGGGGTAGCGTATATTGTTTCACACTCAAAGGTGGCACGTTCCCTCTTAGAACCACGAGCTTCCAAATCGGCCCAATTTTTTACCACAGCATGTTAGTGCCATGACATGACACCATGCCAAGTTTCATGATTTCCAAGCGAGTTTTGGATTTACATGAACTTAAAATCAAAGTTTCTTGATGTTCTCGGCCGAGTCATGACGCCCAGATGTTTGAATTTCATTCTCATTTCTTCCATGGGACCTAGAAATTCAACCAAGGACACACATGTGATTTTTCAACCCACTTTGGTGCACCGGAGCATGTGCATGCAATTCATATTTAGATTATGCACATTAAAAGTCCAGAAACTCAATTAATGTATAAAAAGGCCAAATGAACCCAAATTAATTCCAAAATTTAACATGGCACTCATATAGTTCTATGTTGCCTCTGTAAATAAAATCAGGGGGAGGCAGCGTATATCGTTTCACACACAAAGGTGACACGTTCCCTCTCGGAACCACGAAGCTTGTTGAGAGAATCTCCGGTTTTGCAAGAGGCTTATACCAAAACTTGTCCCAATTCAGTCAAAAATTATACGTATGAAACAGGGTTTAGATTATCCCAAACATCTCGCTACCTAGACCAATAATGTACTATGATTTGAATTCAACATAAAATGGATACAATATTTGAATTGGAGAGCGTATGGTATATGTGAAATTGTGTCATGCTGTCCTGTTTGGTTAGACAACATATATGTGAATTACCACATCTGTCTATCATACAATGTCTGTACGTTCAATTTCTTTTCTTGTTTATCAGCCATTTGAATTGGAGGGGGTGATGGCAGTATCTAAGGGAGCAAAAACCCGTTCTTCACAAAAGACAGTGCTACCTGTCGATGCAGATAGAACCATGGTTGTACTCGCCCACAAACTAGCCCCACCACACATAATCGAGACTCTTCCAGATTGCACACTTACACCATTGGGCAGAGAACCAGCTACAACCCATCTAACCGCAACCCCAGCGGATAGTAACCCACTTATAGTTGACAAAGCACCATGTCCACCATAGAGTACCCCCACACGAGCAGTTTGTAAAGCTACTTCAGTGCCCAAAGCACGAAGACCACCACAGCTAACCCAAACTCCACGTTTAAAGCAGAAGAGCAATTGTTCCCAGGTCAGATTCCATAGCTATGGTCCATACTCCTTTGCTATTGCATCACTATATTTACTCATACCAACTACTTTCGAATTTGAAGGATCCAATTGAAACTTCAATGGCGCAATAGGTATGTTTTAAACCTATTTCTTTAACTGGATTGTTGTTCTAACTTCTTGCTCTATGTTGATTTCAGTTTAAGTTGTATAAACAGTTATGTTCTCATGTGATGCACATTATAAGTGCTGCCAATGTTGTGTAGTTTCTCACACTTATATTTTGTCTATGCTGCTGTGTCTTAAAAATATATGAGTTGAACTGTGTCTCTATCTTGATTAGGGAACATAAACTAGAATGATATGGACAACACAGTGACCATAGTACATAGATATATGTTTGTTTCATGCTGTTATCCTGTCCACCTTACTACTAAACCAGTTTACCAAAATGAGTTTCGTATACTACAAGCTAAACCTGTGATGTGTCTGCTTGTTTCTCTTGTAGTATGCAAACAGAATATTGGAGAAGAGCACCCCACTATGCAATGGTAGAGAAAGTAACGCAGATAAGGTTCAAGATAGTGAGTCAACCATGTTGGTCTCCAAGAAAGGTGATAAAAACGATCTTGTAGACAGTGAGAAAACCCCACAGTCCTGCGTTGATGTAGTGTTCGAGTTACTGGCCAGTACCGCTGGCACAAGCTCTTCGAACTCGCTGCCTGAATCACTTCGGCTTCTTCAGTCTCAGCTACAAGCTGAAAGGCATCAGTCAGCTGTGCTGCGGCAAGAAGACGAAGGACTGAGGAAGTCCCTGCAGAATTCAGATGCGTACTTTCTTGTGCAACAGCAAGCACTGGAGGATTTAAGCGCCAAACAAGAGAAAGTTAATAAGCTTGCTAAGCATCTTGCCAGCATTATGGGTACCCAGGATATTGTTTCTTGAACTCTTCTGAAGTGGTTTCAGTTCTGGACTTGTTTTCCTGCGGCATTTATATGCTGATTTGTTCCCTATATTTGCACTGGTGGCAAACTTTGATGCCCAATGGATGTAATATGTGTAATATCTGTGATAGCCTAGCATAAGTTGCTTTCTTATTTATTTCCTTGGTGTCTTGTTTATTTGTTTTCTTGTAGTCAGTGCAGTTCTTTTTCCGTGGTTTGCTAGTGGCTGCAATAACCTATTTTTTAAAACTAGGCCACAATAACCATGGGCTAATATTTACTGTAGTGACACTGGGCCTCCTACGGGCCGTAGAAACATTGGGCCTTCTACGGGCCGTAGAAACAATGGGCCATCTACGGGCCGTAGAAACAATGGGCCTTCTACAGGTCGTATCATCAATGGGCCTTATACGGGCCGTATGATTGATTGGCCAAACATGAGCCAATAACAGGCCGCATTATGGCCGTAAACGGGCTAGAGTTGGAATCGTCCATTCCTAGGCCGACCATAACAGGCCATCATTAATAGGCCGTATTTGATGATGCTATGAAAACGGCCCAACGTATTAATGGACCACAAACGGGCCGACTGTAACCACAGGCTGAATTTGGCCCACAAGCAGAAAATGACAGTAACGGGCCATAAGTAAACGAATGCTGGAAATGAGCCCAAGAATAAATGGGCTCTGAGAAGGCCGAAAGATAACATGGGCTGGAAACGGCCCAATGGAATAAAGGGTCGTTAATGGGTATAAAGTGATACGCTGTTCATTACGGGCCAGTTTCACCACGAGCCGTTAATGGGTGTAAAGTATACACTGTTTATTACAGGCCAGTTTCACCACGGGCCGTTAATAGGCCAAGAGTTACATAGGGCCTCATATGGGCCGAAAGACGTCATGGGCCATACATGGGCCAGAAGTGAAAATGGGCTGCAATCATATTGGATGGCCCAAATGACGCTACTGGGCCTAATTCGAATAGGGCGTAACGGGCGTTGGGTTAGCGGGCTATAAATGGGCTATATGCGAACAGGTCGTTAACAGGCTTTCCATGGGCCGGCCCGCCACCTTTTGACCAAGTCAAATGTACCGGCCTTTTCACGGGAATGGGCCTCTGTTGGGTCGTGCCACGTGTTGACGTATCATAGGCACCTTCTGTCCAATGAGTGGATGACATCTGTCCCAACGATGAGCCGACACGTGTTTCCTCCAGCCAATGATGATTTTACACGTGGAAAATCCCCATTGGTTGGGGCTGCTAACGGGCTATCGGATCCAAAACCCGACCCGATAGCTTAACAGCATTCCGTTACGTTGGATGCCACGTGTCGGTCACCCTTGACGAAAGCACTTCTGTGACGCGCGATTTATCCTCATGGAAGTGCACACTTCTGTGATGATAATTTTGGTAATGTCATGGAACACTTCTACGACAGCACAGGTATGACTATCTTGATTCTGTCATAAAATCGTCATGGATGTACATGCATGACAAAAAACGCGACCTACTGTGACAAACACGTATCATCACGGAAGTGTATTTTTTGTAGTGGGGGGGAGCCAAAGTGTGGCGCATCACCGGGACCGGATACCTGTCCGGCATGCCGAAGAAAGCTCCCGAAGAGTGGCCTTCTGAATGGTTTTATATTGACGACGTCGCTCTACCCGACCTCGTCCACATTGGCCTCCCCGAGTTTTCAAATGCTCCGCTGAAGAAACGCCATAGCTGGCATCCTCGGAGCCTCGACTAAGAGGATAGCGCGGAGATCAGCTTGCTACTGGGCAAGATCAAGACGCATGCCCAGTCTGGATTGTCAATAGTCGAGGTGATGGCAATTTCTATAACGCGGGGGGTCCAGCCACTCTAATACCGAGGACTGCCCATGTGGCATTATAACGGAGAAGATGACGCCTCACATTATGGCCGAAAGGGCCCGAAGACCCCCGCCGCTCTAGCCAAGATTCTAGTCGAGCTTTATAAAGGGGAAAAGGAGGAATTCAGCCGTCTACAATATCGGGACGGACTTTCCATGTACAATCCTCCCAGCTGGGTAAGGTTCAGCTCCACTATTTTACTCTTGTACCTGGATCATTTGTTGATAGGCAGTATCTTATCTTCTCATAACAGGAATGGCAAAAGGCTGTCGAGGGGATCCATGACCCTGCCCCCAGCCGGAGAATCGCAACCGGGACCTTGACCCGGATATGAAGAAGATCCGAACATATTTGTGGAGATTGAGGAGGGAATATTCTATCAGATGAGCTATGATGGTACATATGTACCCATTATCGCCAATTACCCCGGCCTCCTTCCAGCTTCACACGTAAGTAATCCGAAGACACCTTATCGAGAAGAGATCTCTTCTTCCTTCTTACCCACCGCACTATTCTATGCTCAAAAGGGGAAGCGTTCAGCGCGCCGTACTGCTCTGGTGGTATCTCCGAAGAGAGCGTCCCCCACACCAGGCGAGCCTTCCAAGAGGAAAAGAAACGAAGATACGGCCGGGCCTTCATCGAAGAGGTATGAATTTGCCAATATGCACCTGGGCAGTCACATCCAACCGTGACCTTCCCGTTTTCCATGTGTTAGGAAAAAGGTGCGCCGGACTATATCCGAAGGTTCGAGCGGCCGTACTTCCCGCAGTCAGGACTCAAACCCTGCCGTGAAGATGGTGGCTGATGCGGGGGCGACGCTGGACTGTCCTCCAGCCAAGGACTCGGATGATGTATCTGTCACCAACTCAGAAGTGGAGAGTGCCATGAATCATCATCGCCGCCGGGCCATTTTACAAGACCCTGGCTTTTCAAAAGAGTCGTTTAACGCCTTCAACTCGGCTGATGCATACATCCGAGTTGCTCGAGATGGGCTTAACAGGGCCACAAAGCAGCATTTGAAAGATGTGCAGGTAAATTTGTTTTGTCTGACTATGATAACCATACGCTAGTAGCCCCCGAGACTTAAAGGAGTTGAAACAACTGATTTAAGGATCAATTTACAACTAGGTGCTTACGGAGAAGAACACCCTATTAACTTAGGAACTAGAAAAGTGTCAGCGCCGGCTGCTTGCTGCCAATGCCGAACTGGAGAAATACAAGGAATCTCCTGGTAATATTTCCCTCTATCCAGAATTCAGAATGATACGCTGATAGTGTGAATCTGGGTGCTTATCTTTGTACACTACAAAAAAAAGACACATCCGTGACATTTTGGGCCGAACGAAATTTTTTCTGTCATACATATGACACTTCTATGACGATAATTGTGACAAAACCTGGTATCATCATAGATGTGGTGGGCTCCTACTTCTATGACAAAAAGTTATGACAGAAAATGGGCTTTTCGTCCTGGGCGGGCCGGAGACGCAGTTGCATGACATTCTTTGGGCCGTCCATGATGGAAAAAACCATGGTAGAAGCGAGGGGGAAGAAAATTTCGGGGAGTTCCCGATTATGGTGGGAGGTCGGGGGCCGAGCGATGCTCGTTTCTCTCGTACACGTACGCGCATGTGTGCGAGGCGTTGGCTCTAACTGAATCCGAGCGAGGCGTTGGGCTCTAACTGAACCCGAGCGATTGCACTGCAGGCTACGCGTTACTGAACCTGAGCGATCGATCCATGGCTGTTAACTGAACTCGATCGAGCGATTCCTTCGCTACTGCTGCTAACTGAAGCCGATCGATGGGATGA
>NC_057809.1:84876451-84928458 GCF_018294505.1 Triticum aestivum
ACAGTAGACGGTGGAGGGGTGGTTGAACAGTAGCCGGTGGAGTAGCGCGCGGTGGAGGCTGGATGAACAGGAGCCCGTGGAGGCTGGATGAACAGGAGCCCATGGAGGCTGGAGGAGGTCGACGGTGGAGATGAACAGTATCCCGTGGAGTCCCGTTTTGCGGTACGCCACACCCCTCCCAATGAACAGGACCCCGTTTCGACCGTAGCGCTCCAACACAAGTCCGTTTCCTCCGTTTTGCGGTATGCCACACCCCTCCCGATCAACAGGACCCCCGGTTCGACCGTAGGAGGTCCGTTCCCTCTGTTTTGCGGTACGCCACACCCCTCCCGATCAACAGGACCCCGTTTCGACCGTAGGAGGTCCATTTCCTCCGTTTTGCGGTACGCCACACCCTCCCGATGAACAGGATCCTGTTTCGAATGTGGCCGGTCGAACACAAGGCCATTTCCTCCGTTCTGCGGTACGACAGGCCTCGTTTCCATCCCCTATTCCGTCCAAGCCCTCCCGATGAACACAACGCATTCCGTTGCCTCCCCATGAACACGACGCATTCCGTTGCCTCCCCATGAACACGAGCATTCTGTTGCCTCCCCATGAACACGACGCATTCCGTTGCCTCCCCATGAACACGACGCATTCCGTTGCCTCCCCATGAACACGACGATGACGTTGTTTCTCCATTCCGACCCAGCCATGTACACGAGCCCTCGCCCTACGTATGCGCGAGTAGGCGTTCGAGACCCCTCCCATATGTACACATGTGTGGCCGTATTTTCTTTCTTGCACCCTGACCGCTGTACGTACGTGTGCATGCTACGTGCGCGCCTCTACAACGACACATGCGCGCCTCTACATCGACCAGTATATGTGTACGTACATGTTCGCGACCAGAATGACAACGCTACGTACGCTTCGACTAGGTGGGTCCCGACTGTCGGGCACTTCCTTGCGTGCGAAGATGTAGCTGGTGGGTCCCAGCAGTTAGGGGCCGAATCTTTTTTTTTCGAACGCACTTCCTTGCATGCGAAGGTGTAGCTGGTGGGTCCCAGCAGTCAGGGGGAAATGTTTTTTCGTGAAATACGGTGGCCCGTCCGGTGGGTCCCCGCTGTCAGGTGGAGGAATAATTATTTTGCACATAATAAGGAGGCACTTCCTTGCTGCGGCCGTGGACCTAGCTGTCAGCCTCTCCACATACAGTCCACGTCCGATGGAAGTCGTTCCTTGACCACGTTGACCACACCGCGCCGAGAGCACCTGGGCGGTGGACGACGGCGAGGCCTAGGAAGGGGGCGACGGGGAGCCGGGGAAGACGCGGAAGTGGAAGCCCGCGCGGAGAGGAGTACGAGGGTTCACTGGTTCGGCTGCGGTGTGAGGCTGCCGTCGCCGCAGGGCCTGGCCAGCGGTGGGAATAGTAGGGGGCGGTGAGGCCTCCGCGGCAGCACAGCCGGCCACGGGAGGCAGGAGTATGCGGCACGACTGGCGCTACTTTGGGCGGCTGGAGCAAGAAGACCAGAGGTTGAAGAAGCACTACGACCGTTGGATGGACATCGTACGGTCACTGGAGATAGAATCGTTCATATTGACTAAAGTTGACAAAGGCCGCCGTCCCAGTCAACTTAGTAGGCCCACAAGTCAGCCTCCCACCATGGTGGATCCCAGCTAGCAGGGGGAGTATTCATTTTTTTGTGCATAATAAGGAGGCACTTCCGGTGGGTCTGAGCTGACAACGGGGGGAATGTTTTTTTCGTGAAATACGCTGGCCCGTCCGGTGGGTCCGAGCAGTCAGGGGGGAAACGTTTTTTCGTGAAATAAGGTCGCCCATCCAGTGGGTCCCTGCTGTAAGGTGGAGGAATAATTATTTTGCGCGTAATAAGGAGGCACTTCCTTGCGGCCGCCTGGACCCAGCTGTCAGCCTCTCCACGCACAGTACTCTTCCGATGGAAGTCGGTCGTTGACCACGTTGACCACGCCGCACCGAGAGCACCAGGGCGTTGGTCTAGATGATGGCGAGGCCTAGGAAGGGGACGACGCGGAGCCAGGGAAGACGCAGCAGTGGAAGCCCGCGCGGAGAGGAGTACGAGGGTTCACTGGTTCGGCTACGGTGTGAGGCTGCCGTCGCTGCAGAATAACAGGGGGTGTGGGTGAGTGGAGGGATGGCCTGGCCAGCGGTGGGAGTAGTATGGGGGCGGTGAGGCCTCCGCGGCAGCACAGCCGGCCACGGAAGGCAGGAGCAGGCGGCACGACCGGCGCTGCTTTGGGCGGCTGGACCAAGAAGACCAGAGGTTGAAGAAGCACTATGGCCATTGGATGGACATCGTACGGTCACTGAAGCGAGAAATGTTTATTATTGACTAAGTTGACAAATCCCTTGGTACGCTCCAACTTAGTAGGCCCACAGGTCAACCTCCGAAACGGTGCGCCCCAGATGTTAGGGGGAGGAATAATTTTTTGGGCGGCCGAAGCAAAGAATATCCGAGATTGAAGAAGAAGCACGACATCCGTTGGATAGACATCCAACGGCCACTGCTACTAGAACCGTGTGTTGACTATAATAAGTTGGCAAAGCCCTTCATACGCGTCAACTTATTTTTTTAGGGGACGCGTCACTTAGTAGGCCCACAAATGTGTGGCAGAGAACTTATAGCCCATTTGCGTTTTGTAAGAATGTACAACCCATTTTGGAATTCTAATGGAATTTACAACAGCCCATTTACAGTTTGTTAAAAGTACAACCCATTTTCTATCTAGGACAATGATTAATAATTTCAACCAACCGTTGAAGACAGAATTCAATAAAATTTCCCACATTTTGATGGGCTCCGAAATATTTTTATCCCGAAATTTCTAGTTAGATTAAATATAAATTTGTATTATGTAAAAATCCAACGAAACATTGCGCGCGCAACAATGAAAATTTAAGATTTTCAAAATCCATAAATAATATTTTATAAACTAATTTCATGTTTGGTGCATTTTTTTATAGTTACTACCTAGTTTTTATAATTACATCCCATTTATTATTTTTAAAGCCCATTTTGCTGTTAAGCCTAATGCATCCCTCCTAGGAAAGATTTGCAGCCCAGCGGGGCGGAGAATAACAAGTTGACCTTGCTTGGGTATTCCTCAAAAAGACGTATAGCTGGGCTAGCCATTTTCATCTTGAAAAAATTAGTATCTGGGCTGGATATCTGGCCTGGGCTAGACGGGCCACAGCCCGCCCAGTTAATACCCTGCTCTCCTCTGAACAACAACGAAATCATCGCCAAGAAAAACTCTGCAGTGCTCACGCCTCAAAAACACAAATACTGCTCGAGCTGCTTGGTCCCAGCTGTCGGCCGCACCTTGTGCAATTCTCTCGTTTATATTGACTACATTGGTTGACAATGGTGTGGGATTGTGATGTCAGGAAACCAGGAGAAAGCAAAAAAAATATAGTTGTACATAATAAGGAGGCACTTGCGTACGTACGGCTATGGCCCTAGTGGGTCCCTAGTGTCATCCAGTCAAAATAAAGTCATCTCCTGAATCCTCATGTTCGTTGACGAAGTTAACAATGCTCGATGCCACGGCGAGCGCAACAACTCGAAGGACAACGAAGAGGGCCTCGCGGGCCCTACAGATGGTCTGATACAGCGCCCGCTACTCATTCAGGAAGCCAGGATCATCGGACACCTATGAGCACCTTCGAGAAACTGAGACGGCATGAAACGGTAAGGCCGCGCTTGGGAGCTCTGGTTTATTTCAAACCAGTATTAACATACAAGTGTAATTTACTCGTCATCGAAAACAACACGTAAAATACAGGCGTAATGAAACTGAGGGCCCGAGGTCTGTAAGTAAAACCGGCGGGTTACGCGTGTAATTTGAGAGACCAGTGTATATTTTACGAGCACTGCTATATGGACGACATTAGCAGATGATACATGCACGACGTGTGTATCATGCCATCCATGGGCAAGGCTGAAACAGCAGCTAACGACTGGATTAGCAATCATCCGAGTGTCGTTCAACATTTTTATCGTGTGTCAAGTACTTCCGATATTTTACTAGTCAAAATCGACCAACCAAGCGCCTTCGCCCGAGACCATCTGCTTTAATTTACAAGCGTCAGTTTTATAAGAGGTTTTGGTTGGAAAACGACGATCCAATCACGGCCTAATATCATGAGTTGGTCGGAAGATCATATGGTTTCACGTCTAACCTACCCGACTTGTCGTATAGGCTATGAATGAAACATCAGACGATGAACTTCTTAAGCACGGAAACAATAGAAGAGGATGATCTTCTTAACAAGCAAATCACTGGCATTGGATTGACATGCAAAACAATGCGAAGCATTATTCTCGGGAGGCACGGTGAACAACTCGTGATGTCGCATGCCACAACATTCCAAGCTCAACTTTGCAATCAAACACAAGGCCTGGCATTACATAGTCAATATTCAGAACAAACTCTTAACACAGGAATATCTCAGTAGAGTAACTATTTACTTCTAAACTAAACACAGGAATAGGAAAAAACACTCGATGCTGCTCACAGCAAGGGCGTCACACTCAAAAATATCAAATGCATGTCTTCTGGCTAACATCAATGAGCAAATTTTGACAAGGTTTTCCAATTCCAATATATTAAACTAACGTCTTCTTGCTAACATCAATGATTAAACTTTGACAAGCTTTTCCCATTCAAAATATGTAATGCCTATGATCGTGGAGTCTTGTCGCTTCTTGCTAACATCAATGATTAAACTTTGACAAGCTTTTCCCATTCAAAATATGTAATGCCTATGATCGTGGAGTCATGTCGCTTCTTGTACTTGTTTGGGCACTTCTTGCCCAGGGCACTCCACGTGTTGTTAAATTGCCAATGGTCTCTGCAGACTAGTCATATCACCGGTGTCTAATATTTATGGCACCGGCTGTAGCAATGGAGGGATTCGATGCCAAACTAAGAAAAGGTGAAATTGGCACCTCTTTTGGCCTACATAGTGGAACTAATACTCTGTAAAGCTTCTCGGTCATTCCTTCTGTAATGTAGTGCAAACAATGATTGCTTCTTTCTGCAAAGTGGAACGACCAACTGGACCAAGTAATGTAGCAGTTTGCCTTGGACACATTGGCTCCTTTTGTGCAGTTGAACTAAAATCGAAGTCGGAATAAAACCAAGCTTTAATTTTGATATCCCTGTAAGCAACAAAAGGTATATGGGAAACAATTACTGAGAAATAACGGTTGATGACTTGTACTCCCAGAAGAAAAACATCTACTGATCTACCTTATCTTAATGGGAAACAAAGCAGGAGAGTAGCAATTCTCAATCAATGTGATTCATTCATATTAACTGAGACATTATCTTAACAATGCCTTGTTTCAAGATGTATAAAGAACGAAAAAGAAGAAAAGTATCATTCCTAAAACAATTCAATTGATTCATTTTAACAGAGACATTATCTTAACAATACCTTGGTTAAACATGTAGAAAGAACTACAAAGCAGGATAGTACCATTTGTAAAACACTGTAAGTCTGTAACTAATATATAATAACAGAGACATTATCTGAACAATACATTTCTTAAACATGTACTCCGGCCGATCCCTAACAGAAATGGTACTCCTGCCCATCCCTAACAAGTGTTTGCAGTTTTGAACTAAGATTCAGTTCCCGGGTAGAGTGGGCGCAACAACAGTATGTGCTTCCATCTACTTATAAAGGGGGTGATGCAGAGTTTGTTGTAACAAAGCAACAAGCATTATGTCTGGGTTGGTTCCATTTTTGTTCACTACTTAATGGGAAAAGACAGTAATACAATAGCTTCAATTCAACATTTATTTAAAACAGTACCAATACAAGTAGCACAACATCTCAAAGCATACTACACAATCATCTGGATGAAGGCCTGTACTGACCTTTCATGAGACTGACAACGATAAAATACGAATCTGCCAACACAAATAGGAAATCCAATCTCGTTTTGTGCAGTTGCACTGAAATCAAGCAAAGTATTTCGCGTAGCGAAGCAAAATGTCACAATAGCAACAAGTTGAATAGATATCCCTGTATAAACAGAGGCAAAAAAGAATCAATTACTGGCTAATAAAGGAGGATGAAACATGCGGCCACAAAAATGGTAATCCCGCCAATCCCTAACAAGTGTTGCAATTTTTAAATAAGATTCAGTAGTTAATTATGAGAGTGGCATCAATTACTGGCTTATAAAGGGGGTGATGCTGAAATTGTTGTAACAAAGCAACAAGCATCATGTCTGGGTTGGTCCCATTTTTGTTCACTACTTAATGGGAAAAGACAGCAATACAATAACTTCAATTCATCATTTATTTAAAACAGTACCAATACAAGTAGCACAACATCTCAAAGCACACTGCACAATCATGTGGATGAAGGCCTGTACTGACCTTTCATGAGACGACTAACATAAAATACGAATCTACCAACACGAATAGGAAATCCAATCAAGTTTTGTGCAGTTGCACTGAAATCAAGCAAAGTTGCCGGTGTGACATTTAAGTTTTCTATAGCAACAAGTTGAATAGATATCCCTGTTTTAAGAGGAAAAAAAGAAAACAATTACTGGCCAATAAAGGAGGATGAAACATGAGGCCACAAAAAGAAGCATATACCTTATCTTGATGGAAAACAAAGTATAGGACAGTAGCATTTCTAAAACGGTTGCATTGATTCATATTAACAGAGAAATTATTTTAGAATAGATCAGTAGTTAATTCTAAGATTAACAACAGCAAAATAGCTGCATGGGACATGCCAGCACCATGTGCGTCCACACGTATAAATGGGTGATGCAGAGTATGTAGCCAAGCAGCATATATGCGCTGGTCCCATATTATTTCTCTTTGAACCTTCTTCCTATGTGAGGGCAGCAAATCTAGTCATGCACAAACTACCTGACCCCCCAGTTTCTTTCCCTTTTCAACAAAGAGATCGGTTCCTTACAGATGTGTGTACTGGGTTACCCCCTTTTTCCCTTTTCGACCTACAAAGCGGCTGGATAGCCAGTCTATACTACTTTCCGCCCATCCTTTCCTCATTGAACAATGTCCTAGATTCTTGCTCCAGCCCACCGCACCCTTCTTTCCTCTTTGAACCAAGACCTAGATTCGACTAGAGAGCGAAAAAGATCCACATGCAGCTAGAGCAACGATAGTTTCAAAGAAACTTATACCTTAGGGTTGTCGGGATGTGGCAAGGCGTGCGGCGGGAGGCCGAATCTGCCCACACTATGTACGGCAGCGAGGAAGAAGGGGTCGGTGGCCCTCCCGCACAGGCGCTGGGTGAAAGAGAATAGTGCATCCGGCGGTGGATTGCCTCCCTCGCCGAAGGCGATAGAGTGAACGTTGCACCTCCTCCCCTTCCCGGTGCGACGGGATACGGACGCCTCCTTCACCAGCTGTGAGGGGGGAGAGAGAGACAAGAGGCCAACGCGGTCTTGTTTAGATCTGGTGAAGAGAGGGTGAGAGACTGTGAATATAGCAAACCCTAGCAAATGAATGCTGAGCCTCCAGTGTGTAATACATATGTAGTGCGGCGAGCGTGTGGTGAGTGCAAACCCTAGCGAACAAGCGCTGAGGCTCCCGCTTATATATATATATATACTATTATAGTATGGACTGAGCTCCAGTGCCTTCACTGCACCTGCTTTTAGCTGTATGACAGGTGAGCCAGCCACATTTTGGGCCCACCTGTCATAAAACCCTAGCAAAAATTGCACCAACGTGAAAGACGACTGCGTCTCCAACGCAACCAAGGTGAACTGATGAAGGATATCATCTTTGTGCGTAACAAGCAAAGAGCACTGATGGAAGACAGCTTGTTTTTCATCGAAAATCGATCAGCTTCACCAGCCGACGCAACCATGAGGTGCAACCATGAGCATCGATAGGTCATCGTGGTGATGCATCATCCATTTGGCATCAAGTTTGGGTGAGGCACCTAAGAAGTTCGACAAATCATCATTGTGGTATGTTTCTTCTCAGTAATCAAGCTCGAGGAAGGAAGAACCACGTGGCAGAGGACAGTGAGGCGGAACAACAATGGCCATCCAATTTTGTGCAGTTCCACTAAAATTGAGGAAGACATGCCCGGGTATGGAGACACGCATCGCTGTTTCCAAAAATATAAAAAAGGGTTAGCAACAACATCTCAATTTTCAATAAGAATTAATGAAAAGTACACCAACAAACAGAAGCATCATAATTATCTTGATGGGAACTAAACCAGGATACCCGAGAAAAAAAGCATTTCTTCATTTAACCAGTGATAGTACTACCACCATATGGACAATGACCGCACAACCACCATGTACTTTTTGTCAAAACAACATGTATACCTCCACCGAGGCATAAATCAGGACAACTTTTTGAGTGGCATTTCCTCTATAATAGTACTAGTAGGTGATGTTGGACCAGCCGACGAACCCTAGCAACTATGCATGGGGAGCTGGGGAGTAGTCGCATAGAAGAAAACCCGCACGCAGCGACCTGGGGAGCTGGACCAGTACAAGAAGTTATACCTCAGGTGGGCGAGATGTCGTTTAGGCAGGCAGGCGGGATCTGCCCACATGATGGCAGCGAACAAGGGCGCGGAGGATCTTCGTCCGCGCCAGCGCCGGCTCCGAGAGGACGGTGCGCATCGGCTTCCTCCGTCGCCGACGGCGACAACGTCAACGCTGCACCTCCTCACCTCCCGCAGCGGACGGTATTCAGCCGGATCTGTGGCCACCGGTGAGGAGAGAGATAGAGTGGACACTGTCATCTTGTTTTGATATGGAGAGGGTGAGAGAGCGAGACGCGAGAAACTCTATCAAACAAGAGGCTATAATGGAGTAAAAAAATCTCTCCATAGCAGTGGTTTTAAATAGAATACGCGCGTTCCCGGAAAAAAGAAACGAAAACTGGCAGACAATTTTTTAAGCGTCTGTCTAGGACACATCTAGATGTGACATAGTTATGTCACATATAAGTTGATGTCCACTCTATTTGTGGTCTTTTCCTAGTTTTTTTGGTTTCTTGTTGCTACATTATATACTTGTGGGAGCTTAGATGTGATATCCTTAAATAACATCTAGATGTGAATTAGACAAACTGATTTTCTAACGTATCAAGAAAGAAAACTCGATCAAAAACACGCCCCCGCTTCCAGGTCACGAGAGTCGTCGCGCACACACACATAGACATAGACATGCATATCCGTGTTTACGTAAAATTCCATTTCCATCTCCATCTCCAATCATATTTGTCCAACTGGCACATTATTTATGTTGTTAATTATATACGCAGCAATATTAACGTACAACATCTCTTGTTTGCGCATGTCCGGACCGCTGCCATGGCCGGTCCTGACCAACCCGAACCCTCTTCATCACCCGCGCGTGCTTCCCGCCCGAAACGGTCAGAGCTGCATTCATGCCCGGCCAGAGCGGACGCGACCTCTCACTGGCGCCGGCATGGAAGCGGCACGCCGGCCAAGAGAGCGTCGCCCGCGCCGCTTTCGGGTGCACGCGGCTGCTCCACATTCAAAGGTTGCAATAGCCGGATACAACATGCACGATCTCTTCCAGTAGTAAGTTCTTGGGAGTCCGTGCTATAGCTAGCTGTCCTCCCCCAACTCGTCAATCTCTTCCAGTAGTGCTAGTACTCGCGATCCATCGACAAGCAGGCGGGAAAGTTATGGTATACTACTCGGTTTGCGGTGAGTGGCATGCCGAGCGACCGTGTGGGGTCGAGCCGTGGAGGAGGGTGAGACACGAACATGACAGACGTGATTTAAACGTTGGTTTTGCTTGATGGTGCGATCCAACGAAACGAAATGTTGGTTTCTCTCTGTTTCCATTTTTTCTCCGGAAAAACGGAAACTTTTCCACTCCATTTTCATTCCTATTCCAAGGTTGCCCCGTTGCAACATTCCATCAAATACAAAGGAAAACTAACATGCATGCTGATGCATCTCAATGATTCATAGATCATAGCCAATATTTACTTCACAACTAAAGAAAAAAGTTGTGAGAGCGTGTACGATAGAAAAACTACTGATGGGGTCACTACGACTTAAACCCTAAACCCTAAACATGATTTAATTTCCTGGCCAGGTAGAACCTGTCGAAGGAAAGACTGCTGGCACCCTCAGGTCATACGATGCTTTTGTGCAGTTCCACTAAAATCGACCCGAGCATCCCTGATGGCAAAGATATTGAAGAAGTGTGATTAGAATAATAGTACTGGCACTAGTTCATGAGACATAAACTCATCACAAGTAGAAGCCGGTAGAAGTAGAGAAAGATCGACATGGAGATGGAGCTAAGGCAGTGGAGCAAGCCGGCTCCAAAAGGAAGATGGACTACCTGGGACGTCGGGCTGTAGCTAGAAGGGCGGTTGGGACGCGGCATCGGCCCATACCGCGGTACCCCCGATTGGGATGCACCGACTATGGGTTTTCTCCCTCGCCGATGTCGACCGCGTCTACGCAGAACATTGTTCCCTTCCCCCAACTGCGGGATCAGGCCCGTCGTTCTATGCTTGTGAAGAGAGCAACCTAAGCAAGCATGCTTGTAGCTTAGGCTCCTGCTAGTGTATATATAGTGGTTTTCTTTTTCTCTCCATATCAACCATTTTATATTGCGTACATGTCATTCAAGAGTGAAATGATGGTTGCTTCTTCCGACTAACTTATTGTGTGATTTGACTGCTCCTTAGTGGCCCCTACACGTACTCCCTCTTTGTGTATGCAACAGTCACACGTACACATGGACGCAAAAATGCGCGCAACGCCCTAATGCATGCATGTCCGAGCACACGACGGAACACACACAGTCACGCTCAAGTGCTCAACCTACACGTGCATGCACACACATACTCAGTCAGGGTGAGCTAGTGACCGTATGAACACCGGAAAATATATATATTGAGCACAATGAGCGTATTATGAAGTCCACTGACCGTATTTTTACAAATATACAGTGACAGACAATGTATTTATCTCGTTTGAAATTAAGCCATATTAACCAGAGAGGAGGCAGCATGGACTAGCATTACTTTGCTATGTCCCGTCAACTTGCCGAACAAGGAGAAGGTTGCAGGACGGGAGAACCTTGCGCGCGGTGGCTCACAGGACAAGGAGAAACTTTTGACTAATGCAAGCTCTCCCTCGCTCAGGTGGTGGACGTGCAACAGTTAACTCGGTGTCAGATTGCCAGAAGCATACACTATACTACTAGTGCTATTATTGTTCGACTTCTCGAATAGCCAAGCGCAAAGTTTACTAGTACTAGTACTATAGACCATAAAGGTACGTACTATACTAGTACTAGGAACCGGATGGAGGAGCGTCTGCACTCTTATTATAATTTTAAAATGTGATAAAGCAATCTTCAACACATTTGGTTCTCTTCGAGGGTTCTCGCATGTGATAATGGAAGTTGATTGCATGGAACACTCGCCACAATTCTCACTTAATTTTGGCTCATATCCTGTTACAAATAGTAGCGCTCAGTAATATTTCCTCTTTTTTTATTATTCAGCATGTAAATAGGTCAACAAACCTTGCGGCGCATCTTCGTGTGAACCGTGCTTGCTGCACTTTAAATGTGGCCGAGAGCTGGCTTGATGAAACACCTCGCTTCCTACTTCTTTTTTGCGGGGTACCTCACTTCCTAGTGACCAGTGTCTTGGCTGATCGTCCTAAGAATGCTTATATATGAATAAATCTCTCTCATTTACCCGCAAAAAAGATTAAGCCATATTAACCGGAAAGGAGGGAGTATGGACTAGCACTACTTTTTGGTGTGTCCCGTCAACTCGCAGAACGAGGAGAAGCTTGCAGGACAAGGTGAAGCTCGATTACGCCTTTTGACTAATGCAACCTACCCTCAGTGGACATGCATCAGTCCATTCGGTGTCAGATTGTCAGAGGCATACACTGTAGTACCCAACATGTGGAGTACCATCATTGTTTGACTTCACGAAGGGGCGAAGAGCCAAGCATAGTAGTACGCGTACTTGGTTTTGCACCTTCATACTACTCCACCCTCCGTCACAGTTTACAGGGCACACTTCATTATGATGCATTTCTCTCAATGCATTCCCACCACCAGAGAGACTTTAGACGTGTTTGGTTTAATGCTCAATTAATTAGGGCGTGGTAGCCGCAATCAAGTCCACAATTTTCTCTCCATGTACTGTACTACTACAGAGTGCATGCATGTGTGTACCCGGGGTGGAAGCACTGCATGCATGTGTGTACGCATTATTCCCTCTAGTAATAGACGCCGTGCTATAACTACCAATACTATTTTTCAGGCCGATCGCTAGTCGCCTTGGTCCCATAGATTTTTTTTCTTTTTTCTGAAGCATGCTGTATAAACAGTGACGGATGGAGTAGTATGAGCGGATTCAAAGAAGAGCGTATTGATGGTTGCTTCTTCAGAGGAACTTACAGTGGGAAAGGTGGGGCTTATGATTTGACTGCTCATTACTCACTATTAATGCGGCGCAATGACCGGGCTGAGTCTCCCATGCGGTTGTGCACTACCCACTCGGTTCTTAAATATACTCCGGAGTATTTGTCTTTCTAGAGATTTCAACGAGTGACTACTCAAATATTTGTCTTTTTAGAGATTTCAAATGGACTGGCACATAAAGATGTATATAGACATATTTTAGAGTGTAGATTCACTCATTTTGCTCCGTATGTAGTCACTTGTTGAAATCTCTGTTAAGACAAATAGAATATTTAGGAACGGAGGGAGTACACATACGAAGCAAAATGAGTGAATCTACACTCTAAAATATGCCCGTTTGAAATTTGTAAAAAGATAAATATTTAGGAACGAAGGAGTATAATTTTGTGCATGGCACATGAACTCGGATGATGAAGAGGCTTCTGGCAATGCTATCAAGCTTCCATCATTTGTTTACATAATTGACGTACTATACAAATAATTTTCCAGCGACATGAAATTGTACAATGGTGTGAGCTTTCAGCTTTTGTTTCGCGTGTCTTGCCATCGATGCTCTTTCGGAAACAATAAAAAACTAACTAACTTGCTAATGCATGTCAATTATTAGCAGATCAGAGCTAATAATTACATCACAACTAAAGACAAAGTTGTGAGAAGGTGTTAAATTAAAATTGATCCATGCTTTCATTGGCAGCAACGTCCCCCCAGCTCTGTCTAAATCAACAAGGCATGTTGGGAAAAAAAGTAGTTGTCTGGAGCATGCAACATTCCGATCATTTTGTGCAGTTCCACTAAAATAGAGCTGAGCGTCCCTGTTCCAAAGATATCAAGTGTGATTACGATAATAGAGGACTACTGATGAAACAATAAACACACAAATAGAAGCCGATCACCTTTGCAGTCTCTCTTAAGACTAACTAGTTGGAGAAGATTAGGCTCGGAGTTGGATGAGGAGGATAGAGCAAAACCAATCTCCCTTTATGCAGTCGCACTGAAATGTAGAGACGTTGCCCGTGTGACATTTTAGTACAACTGCACAAAACACTCTTAAGAAAAAAGTGATTTGTGCAGTTTACCAAAAGGTCGCAATAGCAACGAGGTGAAATGGATAGCCCTATTTGCAAAAAAGAGGTAGAAAGGAAACAATTACTGGCCAATAACAGTTGATGACACATGCGACGACAAAAAAGAAGCATATTCCTTGTCCTAAGGGAAGAGAACAACACAATTGTGTTTGTCTAAAACGGTGTGAGGACGAGAATGCAATATGGAAAGTACGTCGGACGAGCTACGTTTTGGGCAAAGAACAATGGAAGATCCACATGCAGCGTCGTGGGAAAACGGGCAGTGGAGCAAGGCCGGAGGGGATACCTGGAGGTCGTCAGGATGTATGTGAGCGGCGGCGGGCGGAATCTGCGAGCAGGTGGCGTAGGCCCTGCCGCACCGGAGCTTGGTGAGAGAGAACGGCGTGTACCGCAGATCGGGAACGGAGAAACGATGCACTTCCTCCCTTTCCCCCGGCGGACGGGATGCGGCCGAATCAATGACCAACGGTGAGAGAGACAGGCCACCGCACTCCCTTTTCCCCGGCGGATGGGATGCGGCCGGATCAGTGACCAACGGTGAGAGAGAGAGAGAGAGAGGCCACCGCACTCCCTTTCCCCCGGCGGACGGGATGCGGCCGGATCAGTGACCAACGGTGAGAGAGAGAGAGGCCACCGGAGCCTTGTGTGAGATACTCTGAAGAGCAGACTACCTTTTCCTCCATAAAAATTGTTTTATATTCTGTGTACGTGCCATTGAGCGCTATAACTTTATTTAAAAATAACGCGGCAACGCGTCAAGTCGAACTTTGTTTCGTGCACGCGTGGTACACGACCTCCCTAGGTAAACAACCGCTACAGGCGTTCAAATTAGCACGTGGGCTACCATTTCGTAAAGAAATGAGCTCCATCGTGTACTCGCGCGGGTGTGGCTGGGCACGGAGCGTGAGTACGTGCACGATGGACCTATTCTCTTCTTGTATACGTACACCACCTACGTGGGGTTGTGTGAGAGAGATACAAACCTAGAGAGATATAGTGTGTGGGTTCTTGAGAGTTTTTTTTGTGGGGGGGGGGGGTCAATCAAAATATTTAACATATGCAATGTGTGTGAAATAGAGTCCTGAATATAACATATATATAGAGGGGGCGATCCACGAGAAGAGAGTGGAGGTATCATCGGCTTGAGGTGTCCATAGAATCAAAGAGAGGGATGATGTGTGTGTGTGCGCGCGCGCGCGATCGATAAAGAGTGCCATCGAATTTGTGTGTTCCCACGTCAAAGATATAGAGTGGCTGGCCTACTGGAACGTGAGATGGGACATGTGTAGTTTGTCTCTGTGGCATGGATACCTACCTGCAGCGCTCGACTATCGGTGTGTGGTGGGGGAAGAGGGAGGCCTAATTAACTATAGAGGTACAATGGCCGGTATATGTGTGGAGGAGGAGAGAGGCCTACCTCATGTATTAAGGAGATCGATATGCCTCATGTATTAAGGGAGATCGATCGGCATCCATGCATATGTGCAGGAGATGAATAAGGTTGGGAGAGAGATAGAGCTAGAGTGTTGGAGGGGGTGGTAGTGGAGTTGCTTCTAACAAATGGTGGGATAGGCTTGCTAGACAAACGGAGGGCACGCCCGCAATATCAATAAGAGAGGAGATGGCTTCTTGTTGTCTATGCACGTGCGTGTGAGAGACGGGTCAGGAGGCATGCATGAATGATGAGGGGGGACGATGTGGCTGTGAGGTACATCGGAAGATCAATCGCCCTTTGTAAGAGAAAGGAGAGACATAACTTGTGAGGTACATCGATCGATGGGGGGTAGTTAAAGTCGATCTAGGTATATGTTGGGAAATCGAACGGTATACATGCATGTGTGTGTTAGAAGCAAATGAGGCACGAGGAGAAGGATAGAGAGAGAGGGATGCATGTAGGAGGTGGTACGAGAGGCATACTATATCGAGGGGGAGGAGTGTGCGAGTACGAGAATGATGAAAAGAGTGGTGGGAGTGAGGCATGGACGGTGACAAGAGAAGAGGGGAAGCTTGTGTTTGTGCTAGGCACACCTGGCTAGAGAGGCATATCGATCGATGTGTGTCGTAAAGGAGCTGGGGGGCCTACACACACCATGAGTGAACGACCTAAAGTGAAAAGACAAATTTGCGCGATGGAGCTAGAGAATGCCGAGGGAGGGTGAGAGGGATGCGGGCGTGTGCATGCACAAGAGAAAGTTAGCGCTAGCTACAAAGATAAGAGGGTTGTGTGGGTGTAAAAGACGAATAGAGATCATATATACTTCATTATAAAAAGCGAATTCGGATATTTGAAGAATTTATCATAGTCTTTCAAACCGACGGATGTGTGAATATATATAATGGTGATACACATGGTGTGGTTATGAACATGGTATACTACATTTAATATATTTTATCTCTACTCTTATAAAAACGGAGTTGTTGATGATGGTGTGCCTGCCATCCTGCATTATAGGCCGTCTGATTTATATCTGGCGGATAGCAAGGAAACTATGATGGTTGAAGTTGGCAACAATCATGATTGTAGATTCTTATTGAAATAGAGAAACGAATTCAAATTTAGTTCGAATTGCAGTGGTAGTATAGACATTTGGAATGCACTAAAATGTTGGTATGAGTAGGTTACATGCATTATACAGCAAGCGAAAAAATTTAATCGGACATAACATGGATTCATACTCCCTCCTTCCATCTATATAGATCGTAATGAGATTTTTAAGACCGCCTTTGACTATTGACAAGATTAATAGTACATGACATGCACAATGTGAAAATTATATCATTGAAAGAACCTTTCACAGACGAATTTAACGGTGTTCTTTGTGTAAGTTGCATGTCATATATCATTGCTCTAATATTTGGTCAAAGTTAGCATCGAAAAACGCATTAGGCCCTATATAGATGGAAGGAGGGAGTAGCTTTGAATAGCATTTGTATAGTAAAATGGGGCAAGACTCTCTCTTTGTGTGGTGTGAATAGTTTTATTTTTTTCATTTTCTTTTTGATTGAGGGAAGTGCGAATTGATTTGGTACGTACAAATACAATATTACTACACGTTAGGCTTGTCCCTAAAATTCAACCCGCATCTTGTTATATCCCGAAAATTCAGATATCGTGCTCCCAAAACTGGCGCCTTCACAACCCGCGCCTTGCTATCCCGAAATTACAACACGCGCGAAAACTCCCTCCAGCTGCCAAATCCTGACACGCGAAATCCCCCTTCTAACCCCGAGTCGAAAGGGCCGCTAGTTCAAATCGGTGGGGGGTACTTTTGTAACACACCCTACATTTTGGACAAGCGCGTTCCTAAGTCATGCTTCACCCCCTCCCATCGCCCCCTTTTCGCCATTCAAAATCCCAGGCCGCCATAACCTCTCCGCTCCAGCCACGAAACCCCACCCTCCTCCGTCCGCCACGTCACCGCTGCCCAGCCGGAGCCTCTTCCCCGACGACGTTGTCCACCGCAACAGCTCGACGTCCCTCGTCCATCTTGTTGTCCTGCCGGTTCAGCCGCCCTGTCCTCCACCTCCAAGGAGCTGCTCCGACGATCGCCTCGTCTATCACGGCTGCTCCATCCCCACAGCACCGCCTTAACCTGCTCCACTGGAACCGCAGCATCCTCACTGACTCCTCGGACGAAGCCGAGGCCTACTCGGCGCCACCAAAGAGGTTGTACACTCATCGCATCACACATTCTCCTTAAATCGACCTCCCAGCGCCGACGGTGCTCCATCCCGCACCCCCATGGAGCGGCTACCTTGACGCCGGCGCCGCGGGTGACATCTCCACGGCAGCTCTCCCCCAGTGCGAGGCCCCTTTGGCGACGGCGTCCATACCAACCGGATCTGCTGCTGCTGCTCCGGCTCTCGCTCGATCGCTCGCTCGCCCACCTGCTGCTGCTGCTGCTCCCCCCCCTCGCTCGTGCTGCTGCTCTGCTCCGATTAAGCCACACTTCAGTCGACTGAATCGAGTTTTGGGTCAGTCAATTTTCAGGGGTTGGGGGGGCTCGCCAGAGTTAAGGAAGAACCACCCGCAGCGGGGACGGGAGCTTGCCGGAGAGGTACCCCACTATCTATCTTAGGGTTCAGGGTGAGGGGTGGGAGGCCTAGAGGGCTAGCCGGGGCGGAGGTGGCGAGTTGTTTCGGGGCGGCGAGGCGGCACTGGGGCCGGCGGTTCGGCCGGTGGTGGCTGGCGGCTCAGGGGGGTGCAGGTTGAAGATGAACTACAGGCCCTCCCTAAACTACATGTCAAGTGCCTCTCTGCTACCATTGTCAGTTTCGACAGTAGCATTCAGATTCCACAGTAAATTTCAGTTTCGACAGTTAAGTTCAGAGTCAACAGTTTTTACCTCATCCGTTGTAGTCAGGTGGTTTTTGGTGATGTTAATTTTACATCAATTTTACATCATCTATTGGAGATGCTATTAGAATCCCACTTGAGATTGACGATGTCTATCTTGTGCTGCTTCAGCCTTGACGTCTTACGGCTCACCGGAGCTGCTCCAACGACAGAACGATCCATCACAACAGAGCAGTGCCCTGGACGCCGTCTACAGATTCCTCAGATCTTCCTCTACACCTCCGACAGACACCTCTGCCTCAACTGCTTCAGCGACCAACCCAATGATGCTGAGGTCGACACGGCTACGGCAAAGAGGTTGTACACTTGTTGCATCATTTATTACTATACATTCACGTCGATCCATTAGGGCTATTTTGGTTCAACGGAAAAACATCGATCCACTGGTTGTTACCATCACTCTAAATTTCTGCATGCTCTCCTTACATAATCTCACCATATTTTTTTCGTATGCATGTCAGATATTGTACACAGTCATGCTGAACATGTAGAGAAAAAGAGAAGAGTTTTGTGCGGCAATACAATGTCATGTAGACATCGCTCCATGGTGGATTCAATGGCAAACCCTCCCCACCCCTCTCCAGATTGTAATCTAGAGGAAGATATCTGTTCTGAGGCGGATTCGGATGCTGCTGACCACTCCTATTTACCCCCCAAGGTGGTTGCTCTACCTTGGCACGATGATGTTAGTCATATCATGCATATGTTGCCTTGCAGTGCCTACTTTTGACATCATATATGTCATCTGCTTAGTTTAGACATGTTCTGTAATGCCACCTGTTTAGTTTCTATATCATATATGGGAATTATGCAGTCTCATGTCTTTTAGCCAGCCATAATATATGTGAAATGTGCAATGCCATCCTGTTTAACCAGGCATCATATATTTGAATGATATCTTGCCCATCCTTTTCTTCATTACATTTCCATTTGTCGACAATGTTTGTACATTAAACTACTCTTCCTGTGAATCAGCCATTTGGGTGGGAGATGGAAAAATCTGGAGTGAAAACAAGGCCTTCAGAGCAGACAGTGCTACCTGTCGAAGCAGATCTCTTGTTGGATCCCGATAGCTCCTCAGAGATGGATTCAGAGACAGATGACCAGTCCTATTCCCCCACTGAGGTGTATGCTCTAACTTGGCACGGTTATACTGCTCATATCATGCATACGGCGTCTTGCATTGCATAATTTAGACATCATATACACAATATTCAACACCATGTTCTTAGTTCAGACATCATATTGAATGCCCTCTGTTTAGCATATAAATCACATATGTGAATTAAATGATGCGATCTTGATTACTTAGATAACATGTAGGTGAATTATTTCATGCGATCCTGTTTAGTTATTCATCATATCTTTGAATTATGTTATGCTATGCTATCCAGTTTAGATAGACATCATATATGTGAAATTATGCCATGCTATCCATTTTAGTTAAACAATATGGATGTCAACTATTTCATGCCCTCTTTTTTCCACACTATCCATTGCATCTGTCTCTCATACAATGTCTGTACATTCAACTATGTTTCCTGTTTATCAGCCATTTGAATTGGAGCGGGTGATGCCGGTATCTAGTGGACTAAAAACACAGTCTTCAAATAAAACAATGCTACCTCTTGGTGGAGATAGCACCCCGGTTGTACATGCACAAGAACCAGCCCTACCACACATAACCCAAACTCTCGCAGATTGTACCCCTACTACGATGGACAGAGAACTAGCTTCACCCAATCTAACCTCAACCCCAGCCGATAGTAACCCAGTTCCTGTTGACACAGCACCATCTCCAACACAGAGCTCCCAAACAAGAGCAGTTAGTAAGGTAGCTCCAGTGCCCAAAGGGCCAGTACTATCATGGCGAACCCCAACTCCACCAGTTAGTACGCCTATTCCTGTGGAGGAAGCACAACCAGCTAGTCATAGTTTAGCATCTATCGCATTTGATGTTGTTAAATCGTATGTGCATATCTTCCCATCTTGGAAATATTATACTGAAGATGAAGGAAAATGCCAGTTGCAGGTGTTTGTCCAGGAGTTATGTGTAAGTAATGTTATTCATGGCAATTACTTTGCTTCGTCCCATACATCCTACCTCCATGATGGTTATAATACATCAAATTTTCCCATTTTTCTCTATAGAGAAGGACCAATTTGGAAACTAAGGATGAGGTAACCTGTGCTAATACCTCTGCTATCTTCAAGAATGCTTGGTGGCAGTATCGTAATTACCTGAAGAAAACGTACTTCACCAGCAAAGAAACTCATCAAATTCCCTTACGTTCTCCTGAGACACATTTACTGGATGATGACTGGGAACGCCTTGTTCTGTACTGGTCCCGAACCAAGAATGTGGTAAGGTCTATGAGCTCATTTTCTATTTTTAAGTATTATATTCTTGCATCTTACTATACTCTGTTCATGTAGAACAAGTGCCTAAACCTGAAGAACAACTGTTCTAATTTAAGATTCCATTGCTACCATAGGACATAGATATATGTTTGTTTGATGCTTTTATTATGTACTAGTACTTGGCAATAGAAGACTTGGTAGTTTAATCCTGTCCACCTTACTAATGAACTGGTTCACCGAAATGAGTTTCATATACTAGTACATGCTAAACTTGTTATGTGTCTGCTTGTTTCTTCTTTTAGAATGCTGGCAGAATATTGGGGAAGAGTGCCTTATTAAGCAACGGTAAAGGAAGTAATGCAGATAAGGTTCAGGATAGTGACACATCCTGTCTTGGTTTAGTGTTGGAGTTACTGGCCACTACCGCTTGCACAAGCTATTCAAACTCACTGTCAGAATCAGTTTGGTTTCTTGAGTCTCAACTACAAGCTGAAAGACATCGATCAGCTGTGCTGCGACAAGATGCGAAAGGACTGCGGAAGTCCCTGGAGCATTCAGATGCATACTTTCTGGTGCAACAGCAAGCGTTGGAGGATTTTAGCGCCAAACAGGACAAAGCTAATCAGCTTGCTAAGCTTATTGCCAGCATGGTGGATACCCAGGATAACGTTTCTTGAGCTCTTTTGAAGTTGTTTCAGTTATGCTCTTGTTTTGCTGCCACGTTTATTTGCACTGGTGGCCAATTTTGATGGCCAGTGTATATGATATGCTGCTTTGTTCCCTATATTTGCACTGGTGGCGAACTTTGATGCCCAGTGGATGTAATATGTGTAATAGCCGTGATAGCCTAGCATTAGTTGCTTGCTTATTTATTTCCTTGTTGTCTTGTTTATTTGTTTGCTTGTAGTCATAGCAGTTCTTTTTCCACGGTTAACTAGGGGCTGCAATAACCTATTTTTTTAAAACTAGGCCACAATAACCATGGGCTAATATTTACTGTAGTGACACTGGGCCTCCTACGGGCCGTTGAAATAGTAGGCCTTCTACGGGCTGTAGAAAAAATGGGCCTTCTACGGGACGTATCATCAATGGGCCTTATACGGGCCGTATGATCGATTGGCCAAACATGGGCCAATAACATGCCGCATTATGGCCTTAAATGGGCTAGAGTTGGAATTGTCCGTTCATGGGCCGACCGTAATGGGCCATTGTTAATAGGTCGTATTTGATGACGCTATGAAAATGGCCCAACGTATTAACGGACCACAAACGGGCCGACTGTAACCACGGGCTGAATTTGGCCCACAAGCAGAAAATGACAGTAACGGGCCGTAAGTAAACAAATGCTGGAAATGAGCCCAAGAATAAATGGGCTCTGAGAAGCCGAAAGATAACATGGGCTGGAAACGGCCCAACGGAATAACGGGCCGTTAATGGGTATAAAGTGATACACTGTTCATTACGGGCCAGTTTCACCACGGGCCGTTAATGGGTGTAAAGTGATACATTGTTCATTACAGGCCAGTTTCACCACGGGCCGTTAATAGGCCAAGAGTTACATAGGGCCTCATATGGGCCGAAAGACGTCATGGGCCATACATGGGCCAGAAGTGAAAAAGGGCTGGAATCATATTGGATGGTCCAGATGACGCTACAGGGCCTAATTCGGATAGGGCGTAACGGGCCTTGGGTTAGCGGGCTGTAAATGGGCTATATGCGAACATGCCGTTAACAGGCTTTCCATGGGCCGGGCCGCCACCTTTTGACCAAGTCAAACGGGCCGGCCTTTTCACAGGAATGGGCCTCTGTTGGGCCGTGCCATGTGTCGACGTATCATAGGCGCCTATCTGACCCACTGACAAGCTGACACGTGTTTCGTCCGGCCAATAAGAATTTTACACGTGGAAATTTCCCATTGGTCGGGGCGGTTAACGGGTTATCGGATCCAAACCTCGTGTTCGCACACGAACACGTCACCGTGTACCTCCAACACCGAGGGTGATGCACCGCAGCTCACGTCGAAGGAGATCCGACCGGCAGCGCGATACGCAGGACAGCCGGCAGACGCTTTTGTAGACCCGAAGCCCCGCTTGCCCGGGAGGGACCCCGTCAGGGCTCGCGGCGGCTATGGGCTTCTCCAGGTCGATTCGCTCGCCCCTAGAGCCTCATGGATCCGCAGCCCTCCAGCATGAAGAACTAGCGAAGAACGAGAAGAAAGATACAAGGGGGAGATAAAAAGTAGATGAACACGAAAAAGTAGTAGATTAATTTGTTCGATTGGTGTTGTTTAATCGGCCGTCACCCCTTAGGTATATAAGAGGCGGCTATGGGCTGCCCTAGGTCGGCCTGACCGCCCCTAGGGCCTCGAGGTTCGTCGCCCTGCAATGAAGAAGAACGAATGAAGAACGAGAAAGAAGAAGAGCAAGGGAGAGAGATAAAGGTAAAGGTAAAAGATGATAGATTCATTTGTTCGATTGGTGTTGTTTAATCGGCCGTCACCCCTTAGGTATATAAGAGGCAGCTGGACTTCCCGTGCAAGGAAAAGGCTTGGATTCACGTCCAAAATACTAGTCAAATTCGGATTGGTTTTGTCCAAACTTTTCAAAATTGTCCGGTTTAAACTGGCTGCACCTTGCGGGTAATTTTTTAGGTGGTAAAGGACCTCGGATGAAAATGAGCCTAAAAGCAATCTTAACCGTTTCGACAAGACGAACAACTTTCATGTTGAACGTTTTTTGATCAGAGGACATCTTGAGGGTCAAATCGCTCGCGCAAAACACCCGTTCCCTCGCGCTACCCATCAGACATGCGTCTGGTAGGGCGCGCCACATCTCGCCTCATGACAAGGCTGCACTCCGATTGCTCTAACTTTTGCATACGAACTCGGATTCGGACGATTTTTATATCAAAATCGATCGTTTCGATGAGACGAAGACAACCCGTGTAGATCATTTTTTTTCATTTTAGGTCGTCTTGCGGGCCTAATAGGCCAAACTGTACTCTGAATATAAGATCTTAGTATTTTGAGCATAGTTTCGGCCTTCGAGATGAAATCGGATGGTGATGACCCAAACTTCAATGATGTTCATATCAATAATACGGAACTCTTCCATGTAGATCACTTCTCCATTTGAGGCCATCTTAAATAAGTTCTTGACCGTGCCAAAATCTGGTGTCAACAACCCGACCCGATAGCTTAACGACATTCCATTACAGTGGATGCCACGCGTCGGTCACCCTTGATGAAAGCACTTCTGTGACGCGCGATTTACCGTCATGGAAGTGGACACTTCTGTGATGATAATTTTGGTAATGTCATGGAACACTTCTACGACAGCACAGGTATGACTATCTTGATTCTGTCATAAATTTGTCATGGATGTACATGCATGACAAAAAAAGCGACCTACTCTGACAAACACGTATCATCACGGAAGTGTATTTTTTTGTAGTGGTATTGGGTCGTTAGACCAATTACGAGAGCAGCTGGACGCCGCTTGAGGCGAAGAACACGGAGCCAAAAGGCTACTAGCAGCGGGCGAGCATGTATTAACAAAAGTCGTTCAAGAGAAAAAGAAACTCCAGGATTCGAACACCAAGCTGGGAGAAGAACTGAAAGATGTGCGAGCTCAGCTAGCTGACTCTGTGAAGGAGAACAAGAAGCTGCGAGGCGACATATTCAGTACATGCCCGCTTTTATCTTATAACAGCTTGGAGGTTACAGTAGCTGATATAGCTGTAATTGTAGGTGTATTGACGAACCGCCCCGAAGAGGAGGTGTCCGGATCATCAAGTGATCTTCTGCAAGGGATGTCGCAGTTGCACGAGCAAGCTCGGCAAGCGATGCGGAGTGTGGCCAAGGCCTTATGGCCATCCGACTCCCCTCCAGGAAGCATGGAGAAGCTGGTAGAGCTGTTCAAGGGAGCACGGCGGCGTATCCGACTGTGGAAGATATCGGCTTGCCTAGAGGGTGCTCGAGAGGCCTGGGCCATGGTGAAAACGCGGTATAGCAAGCTAGATTCAAATCACATGGCCCGGGTTGGACTGGTAGGGTCGAATGGGGAAGAAATTCCCGTTAGTTTAGTATATGATCAAGTGGAAGTGGCCGCTAGATATTCCCAACAGGATTGTAAGTTAGACTGCCTGTTGGACAGTATAGAAGAGGAAGTCTTTGAGTCTTGAGTGACTATGTACTTCCTTCTAGATGGATAATAAATACAATTGTCATCGCCGACCTTTTCGCTTCAACCTCTGGACCCGAAGGTGCGGAGTGTTTCCGAATACACTAACGATAGAATATACCGGGGTATGCATGGGAACCAGGCGTAGGGGTCATAATTGCTCGAACAGACAATGTGTATCCAGCTAGTTATGTTATATTACATTATGTAAGAAACATCTTCCAGAGAGAATAGTTCCGTTAAGGGTTCCTTTCGCTGGGTGTGCATGCATTTAATGTGCATGTCCGAACTGTGATAAAAATCATAAGTAAGTAACATCTGGGGTTCATGATGGAGTGAATGCGGAAACATCTTTAATTTGCTAACCGGATATTCCCTTAAGAACGCTAGCTTTCGGCTTCACCCAGTCTGAGGTACACATCCGGATGACCCGGCAGTAACAATCGCAGATGTGCTCCCTTTATGCCCTAGCCGAACTAACGGGAACATAGGGCATAAGCACAGGAGCCAGGCAACCCAGCTTGGCCAAAACTTAAGTCATATCGATGCATATAATGGCGAAGAAAAGGTACATATGGGAAGACGCATATGTATTGGGCTTGATGCTCGAAAAATAATAGGAAGCTTCTGTACGAGAAGCCCCCAGGTATAATGAACGTACATATGTAAGATCTTAGTATTTTGAGCATAGTTTCGGCCTTCGAGATGAAATCGGACGGTGATGACCCAAACTTCAATGATGTTCATATCAATAATACAGAACTCTTCCATGTAGATCACTTCTCCATTTGAGGTCATCTTAAATAAGTTCTTGACCGTGCCAAAATCTGGTGTCAACACATGCCCCCTGTTTGTCGACAAAGCTTGTTTGCCGAAAAATAACTTGCACATAGCTTGCTCTAAGGACGATGTCAACACTACATCGGCCATTTTGCATATGCTTAGGACGATAAGTTTATATCGGCCATTGCTTGTGTGAATATTTTGATGCAAGCTTGGGTGACTTTCTCAACTTCATTAATCCGACTATAAAGTTCCATAGGTATTCCTGTCAAGACCATCCATCAACCATATTATCCAACCTTCTGCTAGGATCTTGCAGATAATCAACAATGAACTTTCTCGAATCCTTACTTTGTCTGCATAAAAGTTTCATTAGTGGCCGAGGTAGTGAGCTCCAATTCGGCCTTACCTATGTTGGCAAGAATAAGCATCAGCTATTGATAGATATGCAATACACCATGACGGACATGGTAGCCGGATGCTTGCTATGCCTACTCTCTTCAATTGACATGTCTAAATATATGAACAATTTTAATGCAACCCAAGGTAAATTTTGCATCTAGACATACCCCAAGATAAACTATAAGTGATTCGTCAAAAAATTGATTACCCTTGGATATTTGTTGTACTACTCATAACGAATCACCCAAAGCCTCAATATGCATAGCACCTATGGCAACCAAAAGCTCCAAACCGAATAAAATTTTATATTCGGCTTTGATTATTGTGAAAAAATATTTTAAGCGGCATGATGCTTGTTTCGGTCTCCAATTGAACTAAGGACGGTGTTAGGATACTACACTGGCCATGCTTTGACATATTCTTAGGGCGATAGATAAATATCGTCCATTAACATGAAGTCTATGTAGAATTCACCCACCAAATTATGTATAGCCGAAATATTCAAATAAAATAGGAATAAAATATTTCGGCCCCTTTGTATTAGCAACAATGTAACTAACCATATGTATAGTAATTTGGTAATACCCTCTCATGATATAGAAAATTATGTTGCATCCATGGATCAAAATAAATCCAGGGAGGGTAATTGATCATACCTAGGGATGAATTCCATGGCAAAGGCATCAACGACATGGTTGAAGAAAATGGATGATGTGCTAACCGAAGATTTTGATGTTGTGATGCGCACCTTCGGCTTAATTGTTTGTTCCTTTCATTCTTTTCCTTCTTCACTTTTATTGTACTTGTTGCAATAGAAGCATGCACATCATTTTTGTCTTGATTGATCTTCTTGGGAACCCATGCCATGTTCTTCTTTCTCAGCTCTTGTGCACTAAGATTTTGTAATTTCTTCTTTTGCCAATATGATAAGCCGAGTGAGCATGTTGGCTGTGATTTTGTTTCAACCAATGGCAACTCATTTTGGGCCTTGTGCACCCTCAACCTCTTTTCTTCAGATTTGGCACTCTGGTTTTTATCAATTGATTGCTTCACTTCTTTGCCTTTTGTAGCCAATGTCAACACTTTAATTGGCTCTTTGTTATTTGAGATCAAATCTAAAGTAGCACACTTACGACCATCTCTTTTCACGCGGTAAACTTGCTTTACCGCCTCTTTCTTCTTCCTTGAGCTCTGGACCGATTCGTTATGATTGAAATGGTCTTTAACATGTGATTGTTCAAATGTTGATCTTCTTGGAGCTGCATAATATTTGTGAGATGGTCTAAAATAAGATGGAGAATGTGCCCTTGTATCATACATGTCCCATCAGGAATATGGATCTATATGAGCACAGGGAGGCATCCATGGCATTGGTATTGGCGGCCCGAAATAAGGATATGAATATGTTGCATTAAAATTCTCACTTTGCCAATACCGATCCTCATATTTGCGCCTTGGGGGTGATCTTGGTTTCTTTGCATGATTTGGCCGATAAGCATTCTTCTCTTCAATCTTCTTTTGATATTTATCCAATAGTTCAGTGAAGGTGATTTTTGATCTCTTACACTTGCGCTTATTTCGGCCTTTGTTTTCTTTTGGTTTGCTTTCATCGATCATTGGATTTTCTTGCTACCCCCAGTCCTTGGCGTCTCCATTGTAGCTTCGATGGAATTCTCGCCCTTAAGATTATGTTCATTATGCTCTTCAACAACTTCTTTACTTGAAAGCTTGATCCCATCACCTGCAGTTTTTACCTTCTCTTTAAATGGATCGGCTTAAAGCAGCCGATGCAAGAACTTTTTGCCAGCAGGACCAATCAGAATAGACTGGTCATCTCTTGGTATTTCAACAAAATTCAGTCGTCCTTTTTCAATGGCTGATTTAACTATTTGACGAAACATGTTGCAATCCTCAAAATTATGCTTGGATGAATCATGCAACTTACAATACATTTGTCCTTGGATTGATGGCTTAACATGGTGATCAAGAATTGTAATGTAATTATTTTTCAGCAACAAATCAAATATTTGCTCACACATGCTTGAATTGAAGGTATACTTCTTGTTTTCTAGTCGATCGTGTTGTGAGAACGGCTTTAGAGTTAAGCAAACGAATGGTTCAGATTTTGCATCACCCCATTCGGCTATGCATTATGTTTTGCACTCTATCTCCGATGTCTTTGGATAAGAAACTATACTGGCATCGGTTTGCTCAGAGGATTTTAACCTTGGCTTTAAATTTCTGAAATGAAAATAGTTAGAACATACATGTCTCAATTGAGACCAAGTGTAAGCCAAGTAAGAAATAAGCAAAGCTACCCAATTAAATATGAACTTTAAATAAAGCAATGGGAAAAGCTTTGGCTGCAGTGATAAGTCACTATCGGTCTCTTTGAATGGTACAATATATTGACCGATATGCTTAGTAACAATTTTATTGCTAATAAGTAAATTGCCCTTCTCCATTGGTCTTTGAAAATTACTTATTAGAATTTTTCTAATAGATGCATCAACAATAAAGTAGTGACCAAATCTGAAAATAGGTAAATTACTTGCTAGACATACCTCTTCAAATATGTTGGGAGAGCATGATGATGGTGTGACTTGAAGAATATCTTGCTCCGCCTTCGGATAGCTCCCCAACGCCTTGTCATCATCTTTCTCTTGGTTTTGTGCATCATTAGTTTGAAGATCTTTGTCCACCAAACTTTCTTTGGCTACTTGTTCTTGTTCTTGAAGCTCACCAATTTCTATGGCACAAAACTCATAGGGCAGGAAGTAGGTTCCATTAACTTCAGAAAAATCAAGTATGGTTGTCTTGTTATACTTCCCATGCCCTTTTTCAACAATGTTGGCCTCTTTGGATTTGATTGATTCAGAATATATACTACTTGATTCGGCTTTTTCAACCGAAGCACTTTTAGTTTCTGAATCATCATTCTTTTTGCCGGTTATATCAATTGACAAGGCTTCTTTTCTTTGAGCCAATTCCCTATCAATTCTCTCTTGGCGAAGTAACTGCACCCTATCGCGCAAAGCTTTAACTTCCCTCTCAATTCCAGCCTGCTCTAGATTAGTTCGCCTCCCAATGCTTTTAGAATCTTTCGGCAATGAAGTGTTAGTGTTGCCGAAATTTTGCAATTGTGTAGGGGATGTATAATATGCTGCGGTACTAGGTGGAGGTGTATGCACTGCTGTATAACCATATGCTCTTTTGCCAATTCTATCAATGCATGTAGTTTCATCTTCTTGCAAAACTCTAGACTTTATTGTAGCATAATCAGGAAACAACCCCTTTTCATATTGTTCGAGGCAAAGATATTTTCTTGTTTTGTGCCAAGCTCTTTTTTAACGCAGCCACAAGCGCTTCTGGAAGGGATTGCTCCACAATACTTTCAGATTCTTTCGGCAATGATTCATGAGTGTTGCCAAAATTCTCGAATTGCATAGAGTATGCATTATATCCTACGGTATTTGATGACGGCACATGTTTTCCTGTAAAAATTTCACTTATTCGGCTATGACCATGAAGATGCGGGGCCGAATTATGAACATCTACAGTTGCATACGGTGCTGAAAAATTACTAAAATGAGGTGTAGCATATGATGGTTGAGAGTAACTGGCCGAATAGCTAGTAGTAGCATGGCCAATTCTCCCATCCATCGGCAAGGTTGGATTCACATACTGCAAATTAGTTGCCGCTGAATAGAAAGGTGAAACACTTTCTTCTATGCTATTGGAAATTTTAACATGAGGTGTTTCAAATTGATTAACCGAACCCATCATGTTGTTCATCTGCATATGGATTTGTGGGGTTGCCGATGCATGAGAGTTAGGATACATATGTTGTATGTTACTAGTATCATAAGAAGTTGAAACATGTAAATTACTTTGAATTGGCCTATGCACGTAATTAGATGCCTTATTGAAAAAACTAGGGCTGGCCGATAGAGTATAATCATTTGAACAATCTAGTAACATCATATGCATTATTTGCATCTACAGTAGGGAATTTGGTATTCATATTACCTTTGTAGATTGCAAACCCTAGATGACGATCTGTTCATAGCAACAACGGGCCGGAGACCGTTCAAAGCTTCTTCCCCAGCGGAGTCGCCAAAAAGTGTGTTCGCACACAAACACGTCACCGTGTACCTCCAACACCGAGGGTGATGCACCGCAGCTCGCGTTGAAGGAGACCCGTCCGGAAGTGCGGTACGCAAGCAATCCGGCGGGTGCTTTTGTAGACCCGAAACCCCACACGCCTGGGAGGGACCCCGTCAGGACGCGCGGCGGCTATGGGCTGCCCTAGGTCGACCTGATCGCCCCTAGGGCCTCGACATTCGCCGCCCTGCAACAAGAAGAACAGACGAAGAACGAGGAAGAAGAAGAACTAGGGTTAGGGAGAAAAGATAAAAGATAAAAAGTGGTAGATGAATTGATCGATTGTGTAGACCCGAAACCCCACACGCCCGGGAGGGACCCCGTCAGGGCGCGCGGCGGCTATGGGCTGCCCTAGGTTGGCCTGACCGCCCCTGGGGCCTCGAGGTTCGTCGCCCTGCAATGAAGAAGAACAAACGAAGAACGAGAAAGAAGAAGAACAAGGGAGAAAGATAAAGGTAAAGGTAAAAGATGATAGATTGATTTGTTCAATTGGTGTTGTTTAATCGGCCGTCACCCCTTAGGTATATAAGAGGCGGCTGGACTTCCCGTTCAAGGAAAAGGCTTGGATTCACGTCCAAAATACTAGTCAAATTCGGATTGGTTTTGTCCAAACTTTCCAAAACTGTCCGGTTTAAACTGGCTGCACCTTGCGGGTAATTTTTAGGTGGTAAACGACCTCGGATGAAAATGAGCCTAAAAGCAATCTTAACCGTTTCCACAAGACGAACAACTTTCATGTTGAACGTTTTTTGATCAGAGGTCATCTTGAGGGTCAAATTGCTCGCGCAAAACACCTGTTCCCTCGCGCTACCCATCAGACATGCGTCTGGTAGGGCGCGCCACATCTCGCCTCATGACAAGGCTGCACTCCGATTGCTCTAACTTTTGCATACGAACTCGGATTTGGACGATTTTTGTATCAAAATCGATCGTTTCGATGAGACGAAGACAACCCGTGTAGATCATTTTTTTTTCATTTGAGGTCGTCTTGCGGGCCTAATAGGCCAAACTGTACTCTGAATATAAGATCTTAGTATTTTGAGCATAGTTTCGGCCTTCGAGATGAAATCGGATGGTGATGACCCAAACTTCAATGATGTTCATATCAATAATACGGAACTCTTCCATGTAGATCACTTCTCCATTTGAGGCCATCTTAAATAAGTTCTTGACCGTGCCAAAATCTGGTGTCAACAACCCGACCCGATAGCTTAACGGCATTCCATTACGGTGGATGCCACGTGTCGGTCACCCTTGACGAAAGCACTTCTGTGACGCGCGATTTATCGTCATGGAAGTGGACACTTCCGTGATGATAATTTTGGTAATGTCATGGAACACTTCTACGACAGCACAGGTATGACTATCTTGATTCTGTCATAAATTTGTCATGGATGTACATGCATGACAAAAAAAGTGACCTACTGTGACAAACACGTATCATCACGGAAGTGTATTTTTTTGTAGTGGTATTGGGTCGTTAGACCAATTACGAGAGCAGCTGGACGCCGCTTGAGGCGAAGAACACGGAGCCAAAAGGCTACTAGCAGTGGGCGAGCATGTATTAACAAAAGTCGTTCAAGAGAAAAAGAAACTCCAGGATTCGAACACCAAGCTGGGCAAAGAACTGAAAGATGTGTGAGCTCAGCTAGCTGACTAGGAGAACAAGAAGCTGCGAGGCGACATATTCAGTACGTGCCTGCTTTTATCTTATAACAGCTTGGAGGTTACAGTAGCTGATATAGTTGTAATTGTAGGTGTATTGATGAACCGCCCCGAAGAGGAGGTGTCCGGATCATCAAGTGATCTTCTGCAAGGGATGTCGCAGTTGCACGAGCAAGCTCGGCAAGCGATGCGGAGTGTGGCCAAGGCCTTATGGCCATCCGACTCCCCTCCAGGAAGCATGGAGAAGCTGGTAGAGCTGTTCAAGGGAGCACGGCGGCGTATCCGACTATGGAAGATATCGGCTTGCCTAGAGGCTGCTCGAGAGGCCTAGGCCATGGTGAAAACGCGGTATAGCAAGCTAGATTCGAATCACATGGCCCGGGTTGGACCGGTAGGGTCGAATGGGGAAGAAATTCCCGTTAGTTTAGTATATGATCAAGTGGAAGTGGCCGCTAGATATTCCCAACAAGATTGTAAGTTAGACTGCCTGTTGGACAGTATAGAAGAGGAAGTCTTTGAGTCTTGAGTGACTATGTACTTCCTTCTAGATGGATAATAAATACAATTGTCATCGCCGACCTTTTCGCTTCAACCTCTGGACCCGAAGGTGCGGAGTGTTTCCGAATACACTAACGATAGAATATACCGGGGTATGCATGGGAACCAGGCGTAGGGGTCATAATTGCTCGAACAGACAATGTGTATCCAGCTAGTTATGTTATATTACATTATGTAAGAAACATCTTCCAGAGAGAATAGTTCCGTTAAGGGTTCCTTTCGCTGGGTGTGCATGCATTTAATGTGCATGTCCGAACTATGATAAAAATCATAAGTAAGTAACATCTGGGGTTCATGATGGAGTGAATGCGGAAACATCTTTAATTTGCTAACCGGATATTCCCTTAAGAACGCTAGCTTTCGGCTTCACCCAGTCTGAGGTACACATCCGGATGACCCGGCAGTAACAATCGCAGATGTGCTCCCTTTATGCCCTAGCCGAACTAACGGGAACATAGGGCATAAGCACAGGAGCCAGGCAACCCAGCTTGGCCAAAACTTAAGTCATGTCGATGCATATAATGGCGAAGAAAAGGTACATATGGGAAGACGCATATGTATTGGGCTTGATGCTCGAAAAATAATAGGAAGCTTCTGTACGAGAAGCCCCCAGGTATAATGAACGTACATATGTAGAGATGTATGCATCAGGTAGGGATGGTCTAGCCATACTGGAGTCGTGAGGCTAAAGAAAAAACAAAAAGGTAAAAATATGAAAAGAGAGGAAAAAATAACTGTATAACAGGAGGGAGGAAACAAAGACAGAGTTTGGTGCTAGGCATAAAATCGTCGTAGTCTGGCCGCGTTCCAGGTGTTCGGCTCTAGGTGATTGTCTGACGCATCACGTAGGCGGTATGCTCCTCCGGTGAGAACTTTGTCAATGATGAAGGGACCCTCCCACTTGGGCTTGAGTTTGTCCTTTTTCTTCTCCGGCAAGCGTAGAACGAGTTCACCAACGTTATAAGTCTTGGCCCGCACTTCTCCGCTTTGGTACCTGCGAGCCTGCTTTTGATAATATGTGGAATGGGCTTTTGCGGTGTCGCGCTCCTCCTCCAAAGTAGCTAAGCTGTCCTGTCGATCTAGCTCGGCTTCTCTCTCTTCGTACATATGCACTCGAGGTGAGTCATGAATAATATCACAGGGTAACACTGCTTCCGCACCATACAACACGAAGAAGGGTGTATATCCGGTAGTGCAGTTGGGCGTGGTCTGCAACCCCCAGAGTACGGAGTCGAGTTCATCCACCCAGTGCTTGTCTGATTCCTTCAAAGACCACACTAGTATGGGTTTGATGCCGCTCATGATAAGACCATTAGCCCGTTCGACTTGACCGTTTGTCTATGGGTGATAGACAGAGGCGTAATCGAGCTTAATGTCCAGATTAGCACACCATATTTTCACTTCGTCGGCTGTGAAATTGGAGCCATTATCGGTGGTTATGTTGTGCGGGACACCGTAATGGTGTACCACGCCGGATATGAAATCTATTACTGGCCCCGCTTCAGCCATTTTGGCTGGTTTAGCCTCTATCCACTTAGTGAATTTATCCACCATGACCAGCAGATACTTTCTCTTATGGCTTCCTCCTTTAAGGGGTCCAACCATATCGAGTCCCCAGACCGCAAAAGGCCAAGTGATGGGGATTGTTTGTAAGGCAGTGGGGGGGCATATGGCTCTGGTTGGCAAAGAGTTGGCATCCGACGCAATGTTGGACAAGCTCATGTGCATCTGCTAGGGCCGTCGGCCAATAGAACCATGTACGGAAGGCCTTGCTAACAAGGGCCCGAGCTGCGGCGTGGTGACCGCCGAGTCCGGCATGAATTTCAGCCAAGAGCTGCCGCCCCTCTTCCTCGGAAATACATCATTGAAGGACGCCGGTAGCGCATTTCTTATAGAGCTCTCCGTCATGAACCTTGTAGGCATTCGAACGCTGGACAATGCAGCGGGCCTCATTCTGGTCCTCAGGAAGCTCCTTCCTATTAAGGTAGGCTAGGAAGGGTTCGGTCCATGGGGCAATGACTGCCATGATGAGATGCGCCGACGGTGCTATTTCGGTGGTTGAGCCTCCGACGACGTCGGTGTTTCCGGGATCTGGGGTTATGTTTGGATCCAGACTGGTGTTGCCGTTTTCCCCCTACCACACCACAGATGGCTTAAAAAGCCTTTCCAGGAAGATGTTAGGTGGGACGGGGTCGCGCTTAGCACCGATACGAGCAAGAACATCCGCCGCTTGATTACTTTCTCGAGCCACGTGATGGAACTCGAGCCCCTCGAACTGGGCCGACATTTTTATGACTGCGTTACGATACGCTTCCATCTTCGGATCTTTGCATCGAAGTCTCCATCTATTTGAGATATTGCAAGGTTTGAGTCCTCCGCACTTCTAGGCGTTCCATGCCCATGGGGGCAGCCATCCGGAGACCATGCAATAAGGCCTCGTATTTGGCTGCGTTATTGGAGTTTGTGTATAGTATTTGGAGGACGTACTGAACGACGTCTCCAGTAGGGGACGTTTAAACGATGCCCGCTCCTAACCCTGCCAGCATTTTGGAGCCATCGAAGTACATGACCCAATTGGAATATGTGTCGTACTCTTTAGGGAGTTCGGCTTCTGTCCATTCGGCGACGAAGTCAGCCAATACTTGGGATTTGATAGCTCGACGTGGTTTATATGTGATGTCGAATGGGAGGAGCTCAATGGCCCATTTGGCAATCTGGCCCATAGCATCGCGGTTGTTTATAATGTGATTGAGTGGTACTTCGGAAGCCACCATGATCGAACACTCCTGGAAGTAGTGACGGAGATTTCAGGATGCCATGAAGACCGATGCTATCTTTTGATAATGAGGGTACCGGGACTTGCATGGTGTAAGGACAGTAGATACGTAGTATACTGGCTTCTGAAGCGGGAATTTATGTCCGTCCTGTTCTCGTTCAATGATGAGTACGGCACTCACCACCTGATGTGTTGCTGATATGTATAATAACATTGGTTCGCCGGCGTTTGGTGCAGCCAGGATTGGATTGCTTGCAAGAAGGGTTTTTATTTCCTCCAGTCCGGCTGTTGCCGCTTCCGTCCACTCGAAGTGGTCGGTTCGCCGTAGAAGGCGATAGAGTGGCAGTGCCTTTTCTCCCAATCTGGAGATAAAGTGGCTTAGAGCTGCCATGCAACCCACGAGCTTTTGAACTTGTTTAAGGTCTGTTGGCTTAGCCAATTGTGACAGAGCTCGGATTTTGGCTGGGTTTTCTTCAATTCCTCTATTGGAGACGATGAAGCCCGGCAGTTTTCCAGCAGGGACGCCGAAAACACACTTTTTCGGATTGAGCTTAATGTCATACCTCATACACGCGGAGGTTCTCGAATGTGAGACATAAATCATTTATTAGTGTTTCGACGTGCCTAGTTTTGATGACGACGTTGTCCACATAAGCTTCAACTGTCTTGCCGATCTGTTTCTCCAGGCATGTTTGAATCATGCGTTGGTATGTGGCGCCGGCGTTCTTGAGCCCGAAGGGCATGGTGTTGAAGCGGAATGGCCCATATGGGGTGATGAATGTTGTTGCAGCTTGATCGGACTCCTTAATTTTGATTTGATGGTATCTAGAATATGCGTCAAGGAAACACAATGAGTCATGTCCTGCGGTGGCGTCGATGATTTGATCGATGTGGGGAAGGGGGAAGGGATCCTTGGGGTATGCCTTGTTGAGGTCGTTGAAATCGACGCACAGGCGCTAGCATTTGTCCTTCTTTGGTACCATCACCAAATTTGCCAGCCAGTCCGGATGTTTTATTTCTCTAATGAATACGGCCTCGATTAGCTTGGCTAGCTCTTCCCCATAGCTTGGGGTTTGGGTTCGGAAAAGCGCCGCAGTGTTTGCTTGACCGGCTTGTGTCCCTTTAATATGTTGAGGCTGTGTTCGGCCAACTCGCGTGGGATTCCTGGCATATCGGAAGGGTGCCAGGCGAATATATCCCAATTCTCGTGCAGGAACTCTCGTAGAGCGGCGTCAACCGTCGGGTCTAGTTGTGCTTCGATGGATGCTGTCTTCTTGGGGTCCGTTGGATGGACTTGGAATTTGACTATTTCTTCGGCAGGTTTGAATGAGGTGGGTTTGGGTCATTTGTGTAGGACCACATCATCTCTGTCCACCGTGGAGCGCGGCGCGGTTAAATCTTCAGCCGCGAGGGCTTCAGATAATGCCTCAAGGGCTAGGGACGAGGTCTTATTTTCGACGTGGAGTGCTATGTCCGAATCACTAACTAGAGTGATTATACCATCGGGCCCGGGCATCTTAACCTTCATGTACCCGTAATGGGGTATTGCTAGAAAGCGCGTAAATGCATCTCGCCCTAAGAGGGTGTGATATCCGCTGTTGAAGGGGGACACCTGGAAGGTTATTTCTTCGGACCGATAGTTCTCCAGCGTGCCAAATACCACGTCGAGGGTGATTTTTCCTGCACACCGTGCCTTTCGACTGGAAATGATTCCTCGGAAGGTCGTGCTGCTTTGCTCGATGCGGCTCCTGTCTATTTCCTTTTTTCGTATTGTATCCTCGTAGATGAGGTTCAGTCCACTGCCGCCGTCCATGAGAACCTTGGTGAGCCGAAAGCCATCCACAATTGGGCTGAGGACGAAGGCGGCTGGTGTTCGGACCGTCCTATGTTTTTGTTCGTCGCCAGCATTGAAGGTTATCGTTGCGTTCTAGGGGTTTATTGTTGCGGTCTGGCAGACTTCGGCGAGTTTGCGGAGTGACCTTTGGCACCTATTGTTTGAAGTGAATGTCTCAAAGACTGTTAGTACTCTGGGTTCGTCATCTTCTGGAGGGTGTTGCTCTGGGGTGTCTTTGGTGAGGATGTCCTCGCCGTTTTTGGCTACCTGCCGGAGTATCGAACATGCTCTAAGGCTGTTGGCTGGTATGGTATCCGGTGTGGTGTGTATTTTGCATGGGCCATCAAGCCATCCCTCCAGAACGGCTCCGCGCCGCATGATGGGTTTGCATTTCTTGGCTATTGATCTGGGCGCGTCATAGGGGTGCACCCTTTTTGCCTGGATGGGACCGATAGCTTCCGAACTATCTAATCCCTCCAGGCACCCTCCCGTGCGTTGTACTTCTGTACAGTAGTTGCCAAGTCAACAAAGTGTAGTATGCGGCGATGATTAATGGCGTTGCGGAGTCCTTCGTTTGTGCAATTGTTGCGGAACGCCGATATTGCGTCTTCGTCGCGGTAATCTTTAACCTTGTCCTTGACAAGGAGGAATCTGGCCCAAAAGTGGTGGACCGTTTCCTGATACTGCTGTTGTATGCTCGTGAGAGCACTTATGTCTGGGTGGGTGGGTGGAATTGGATCTGAACCCTGACCCGATCGATGATCCGGAGTCTGAGGTTTTTCCGTACTGAACAGTCCGGGCTCCGGAGTATCTTCTGATTTTTTAAGCCTGTCGTCCGACTCTAAGTTCGGAGGACGAGGCGTGTCTTTCTGCCGGTATGTATCCGGCTTCTCGAGGTCGGAGGTCCGAACATAATTCGTCCTCAAGATGGAGGAAGGGTTATCTTGTTGCTCGACTACCACTATCTGGTGGGTGATCGATGGAGAATTAATCTCTCTCTGGTCGGGTTTAAGCCCCACCCGATCGTAGTCTGTAGTGACCCCCAAGGCGGTGATGCGATCTAGGAGTTCGTTCAAAGACGATAACTCCGTCGGATCCATCTATTTGGCGTATTCAGAATCAACGCAGATACGTTTTTCGATGACTCGGGAGGTCATCCTTGTCGGCTCGAAGGCCGAGCGGGCGATCATGGTAAAACCGCCCAGCCAGAGGGTTTGGCCTGAGGCCAGAGCTCCTTTGGAGGTGATATTTTCCATGATGATAAGTTGAGCCATCAACCTCTGCGATGATGGCACAGTGGAACTCTCAATGAAAGCACCAATGTCGATGTCAAAACCGGTGGATCTCGGGTAGGGGGTCCCGAACTGTGTGTCTAAGGTTGATGGTAACAGGAGACAGGGGACACGATGCTTACCCAGGTTTGGGCCCTCTCTATGGAGGTAATACCCTACTTCCTGCTTGATTGATCTTTATGAATATGAGTATTACAAGAGTTGATCTACCACGAGATCGTAATGGCTAAACCCTAGAAGTCTAGCATGTATGACTACGGTATTGAGTATATCCTTTCCGGACTACACCCTCCTGTTTATATAGACACCGGGGGGTCTAGGGTTACATAGAGTTGGTTACATAAGATGGAATCTTCATAGTTGTTCGCCAAGCTTGCCTTCCACACCAAGGAGAGTCTTATCCGGACACGGGTACAGTCTTTGGTCTTCATATCTTCACAGCCCATCAGTTCGGCCCATAGATAACAGGTCGGACGCCTGAGGACCCCTTAGTCCAGGACTCCCTTAGCAGGTATCGTTATTTTCTGACCTTCACACATGATTTGAGAAGATATGAGTATATCTACTTAATGAAACACAAGTCTGAAACATTTGAAAAGTTCAAAGAATTTCAGAGTGAAGTGGAGAATCATCGTAACAAGAAAATAAAGTTTCTATGATCTGATCGCGGAGACGAAATATTTGAGTTGCGAGTTTGGCCTTCAGTTGAAACAATGTCGAATAATTTCGCAACTCACGCCACCTGGAACACCACAGCGTAATGGTGTGTCCTAACGTCGTAACTGTACTTTATTAGATATGGTGTGATTTATGATGTCTCTTACCGATTTACCACTACCATTTTGGGGTTATGCATTAGATACAGCTCCATTCATGGTAAATAGGGCACCATCTAAATCCGTTGAGACAACACCATATGAACTATGGTTTAGCAAGAAACCTAAGCCGTCGTTTCTTAAAGTTTGGGGTTGCGATGCTTATGTGAAAAAGTTTCAGCCTGATAAGCTCAAACCCAAATCGGAGAAGTGCGTCTTCATAGGATACCCAAAAGAAATTGTTGGGTACACCTTCTATCACAGATCCGAAGGCAATATCTTTGTTGCTAAGAGTGGATCCTTTCTAGAGAAGGAGTTACTCTCGAAACAAGTGAGTGGGAGGAAACTAGAACTTGATGAGGTAATTGTACCTTCTCTCGAATTGGAAAGTAGCTCATCACTAAAATCAGTTCAGTGATGCCTACACCAATTAGTGAGGAAGTTAATGATGATGATCATGAAACTTCAGATCAAGTTACTACCGAACCTCGTAGGTCAACCAGAGTATGTTCCGCACCAGAGTGGTACGGTAATCCTGTTCTAGAAGTCATGTTACTAGACCATGACGAACCTACGAACTATAAGGAAGCGACGATGAGCCTAGATTCCGCGAAATGGCTTAAGCCCATGAAATCTGAGATGGGATCCATGTATGAGAACAAAGTATGGACTTTGGTGGACTTGCTCGATGATCCGCAAGCCATTGAGAATAAATGGATATTCAAGAGGAAGACGGACGCTGATAGTAGTGTTACTATCTACAAAGCTCGACTTGTCAAAAAGGGTTTTTGACAAATTCAAGATGTTGACTACGATGAGATTTTCTCACTCGTATCGATGCTTAAAAGTCTGTCCAAATTTTGTTAGCAGTTGCCTCATTTTATGAAATCTGGAAAATGGATATCAAAACTACATTCCTTAATGGATTTATTAATGAAGAGTTGTATATGATAGAACCAGAAGGTTTTGTCAATCCTAAAGATGCTAACAAAGTGTGCAAGCTCCAGCGATCCGTCTTGGACTGGTGCAAGCATCTCGGAGTTGGAATATGCGCTTTGATGAGTTGATCAATGCATATAGTTTTATATAGACTTGTGGTGAAGCTTGTATTTACAAGAAAGTGAGTGGGAGCACTACAGCCTTTCTGATAAGTATATGTGAATGGCATATTGTTGATCGGAAATGATGTAGAATTTTCTAGAAAGCATAAAGGAGAATTCGAAAGGAGTTTTTCAAAAGAAAGAATTACCGGTAAAGCTACTTCCATATTGGGCATGATCTATAAAGATAGATCAAGATGCTTGATAAGACTTTCGATGAGTACATACCTTAATAAGATTTTGAAGGAGTTCAAAATGGACCAGTCAAAAGAAAGAGTTCTTGCCTGAGTTGTAAGGTGTGAAATTGAGTAAAGACTCAAAACCTGGCCATGGCAGAAAATAGAAAGAGAATGAAAAGTCATTCCCTATGCCTCAGTCATAGGTTCTATAAAGTATGCTATGCTGTTTACCAGACCTATTGTATACCTTAGCATGATTCTGGCAAGGGAGTACAATAGTGATCTAGGAGTAGATCACTGGACAGCGGTCAAAATTATCCTTAGAGGACTAGGGAATTATTTCTCGGTTATGGAGGTGACAAAGAGTTCGTCGTAAGGAGTTACGTCGACGCAAGCTTCAACGCCGATCTGGATGACTCTAAGTCTTGATCTAGATACATATTGAAAGTGGGAACAATTAGCTAGAGTAGCTTCGTGCAGAGTATTATAGACACAGAAATTTGCAAAATACATACGGATCTGAATGTTGCAGACCCGTAGACTAAACTTCTCTCACAAGAAAAACATGATCACTCTTTGGGTGTTAATCACATAGCAATGTGAACTAGATTATTGACTCTAGTAAACCCTTTGGGTATTAGCCACATGAAAATGTGAACTATTAGTGTGAAATCACATGACGATGTGAACTAGATTATTGACTCTAGTGCAAGTGGGAGACTGAAGGAAATATGCCCTAGAGGCAATAATAAAGTTGTTATTTATATTTCCTTATATCATGATAAATGTTTATTATTCGTGCTAGAATTGTATTAACCGGAAACTTAGTACATGTTTGAATACATAGACAAAACAGAGTGTCCCTAGTATGCCTCTACTTGACTAGCTCGTTAATCAAAGATGGTTAAGTTTCCTGACCATAGACATGTGTTGTCATTTGATGAACGGGATCACATCATTAGAGAATGATGTGATGGACAAGACCCATCCAATAGCTTAGCATAAATGATCGTTTAGTTTTATTGCTATTGCTTTCATCATGACTTATACATGTTCCTCTCATTATGAGATTATGCAACTCCTGAATATCGGAGGAACACCTTGTGTGCTATCAAATGTCACAACGTAACTTGGTGATTATAAAGATGCTCTACAGGTGTCTTCGATGGTGTTTGTTGAGTTGGCATATATCGAGATTAGGATTTGTCACTCTGATTGTCGGAGAGGTATCTCTAGGCCCTCTCGGTAATGCACATCACTATAAGACTTGCAAGAAATGTGACTAATGAGTTACTTGCGGGATTTTGCATTACAAAACAAGTAAAGAGACTTGTCAGTAACGAGATTGAACTAGGCATGATGATACCGACGATCGAATCTCGGGCAAGTAACATACCGATGAGAAAAGGAACAAACGTATGTAGTTATGCGGTTTGACCGATAAAGATCTTCGTAGAATATGTAGGAACCAATATGAGCATCCAGGTTCCGCTATTGGTCATTGACCAGAGATGAGTCTTCGTCATGTCTACATAGTTCTCGAACCCGTAGGGTCCGCACGCTTAACGTTTGATGACGATCGATATAATGAGTTTATGTGTTTTGATGTACCAAAAGTAGTTCGGAGTCCCAGATGTGATGACGGACATGACGAAGAGTCTCGAAATGGTCGAGACATGAAGATTGATATATTGGAAGGTTATGTTTGGACACCAGAAAGGTTTCGGATTAGTTCAGGCATTTACCGGAGTACCGGGGGGTTACCGGAACACCCTGGGAGTTAATGGGCCTTGATGGGCCATAGTGGAAGAGAGGAGGATGCGCCAAGGTGTGGCGCACGCCCCCCTAGGCCCAATCCAAATTGGGGGTAGGGTTTGGGGGGCAGCCCCCATTTCCTTCTCTCCCTCTTCCGTTCCTACCCCTCCTAGTTGGACTAGGAAAGGGGGGAAACCTACTCATAGTAGGAGTAGGAATCCCCCTTGGGGCGCGCCCTAGGAGGCCGGCCCTCCCCCTCCTCCACTCCTTTATATACGGGGGAGGGGGCACCCCATAGACACACAAGTTGATCTTAGCCGTGTGCGGTGCCCCCCTCCACAGATTTCCACCTCGATCATATTGTCATAGTGCTTAGGCGAAGCCCTGCGTTGGTAAGTTCATCATCACCGTCAACACGCCGTCGTGCTGACGAAACTCTCCCTTGGCCTCAGGTAGATCTAGAGTTCGAGGGACGTCATCGAGCTGAACGTGTGTAGATCGCGGAGGTGCCGTGCGTTCGGTACTTGATCGGTTGGATCGCGAAGACGTTCGACTACATCAACCGCGTTACTCAACGCTTCCACTTTCGGTCTACGAGTGTACGTGGACACACTCTCCCCTCTTGTTGCTATGCATTCCTAGATAGTGTTGGAAATATTCCCTAGAGCCAATAATAAAGTGGTTATTATTATATTTCCGTGTTCATGATAATTGTCTATTGTTCATGCTATAATTGTATTAACCGGAAACCGTAATACATGTGTGAATACATAGATCGTAACATGTCCCTAGTAAGCCTCTAGTTGACTAGCTTGTTGATCAATAGATGATCATGGTTTCCTGACCATGGGCATTGGATGTCACTGATAACGGGATCACATCATTAGGAGAATGATGTGATGGACAAGACCCAATCCTAAGCATAGCACAAGACCGTGTAGTTCGTTTGCTAAAGCTTTTCTAATGTCAAGTATCATTTCCTTAGACCATGAGATTGTGCAACTCCCGGATACCGTAGGAATGCTTTGGGTGTGCCAAACATCACAACGTAACTGGGTGGCTATAAAGGTGCACTACAAGTATCTCCGAAAGTATTTGTTGGGTTGGCACGAATCGAGACTGGGATTTGTCACTCAGTATGACAGAGAGGTATCTCTAGGACCACTCGGTAATGCATCATCATAACGAACTCAACGTGACTAAGGAGTTGGTCATGGGATCATGCGTTATAGAACGAGTAAAGAGACTTGACGGTAACGAGATTGAACAAGGTATGGGGATACCAACGATCGAATCTCTGGCAAGTAACATACCGATAGACAAAGGGAATTCCATACGGGGTTGATTGAATCCTCGACATCGTGGTTCATCCGATGAGATCGTCGTGGAACATGTGGGAGCCAAAATGGGTATCCAGATCCCGCTGTTGGTTATTATCCGGTGAGATGTCTCGGTCATGTCTGCATGGTTCCCGAACCCGTAGGGTCTACACACTTAAGGTTCAGTGACGCTAGAGTTGTTATGGGAATGGTATGTGGTTACCGAAGGTTATTCGGAGTCCCGAATGCAATCCCGGACATCACGAGGAGTTCTGAAATAGTCCAGAGGTGAAGAATTATATATTGGAAGTCTTGTTTCAGTCGCTGGAATGATTTCGGGGGTTATCGGTATTGTATCGGGACCACCGGAAGGTGTCCGGGGGTCCACCGGGTAGGGCCACCTGCCCCAGTGGGCCTAGTGGGCTAAACAAGGGAGGGAACCAGCCCCTGGTGGGCTGGTGCGCCCCCCTCCCCCAAGGGGCCCTAGGCACCTAGGGTTAGAAACCCTAGGGGGTGGGGGCGCCTCCCACCTGACTTGGGGGGCAAGTCCCCCCTTAGACCCCCCCCCCTTGTAGATGGGATCTGGGGGGGCGGCCCCCTCTCCCCTTCCCCGATAAATAGTGTGGGTGGGAGGGCTGCCATACCCGTTCCCCTGGCACAGCCCCTCCCCCTCTCCAACACCTCCTCCTCCATAGTGCTTGGCGAAGCCCTGCCGGAGAACCACGAGCTCCATCACCACCACGTCGTCGTGCTGTCGGAGTTCTTCCTCAACTTCTCATCTCCCCTTGCTGGATCAATAAGGATGAGACATCCCCAGGTTGTATGTGTGTTGAACGTGTTCGGTGTTGGATCGGATCTTCCGTGATTTGAGTCGCCGCGAGTACGACTCCATCATCTGTGTTCCTTGTAACGCTTCCGCTTAGCGATCTTCAAGGGTATGAAGATGCACTCCCTCTCTCTCGTTGCTAGCATCTCCTAGATTGATCTTGGTGACACGTAGGAATTTTTTTGAATTATTGCTACATTCCCCAACAGTGGCATCATGAGCTAGGTCTATGCGAAGATTCTATGCATGAGTAGAACACAAAGTAGTTGTGGGCGATGATTTGTTCAATTTTCTTACCGTTACTAGTCTTATCTTGATTCGACAACATTGTGGGATGAAGTGGCCCGGACCAACCTTACACGTACGCTTACGTGAGACTGGTTCCACCGACTCACATGCACTTGATGCATAAGGTGGCTAGCGGGTGTCTGTCTCTCCCACTTTAGTCGGATCGAATTCAGTGAAAAGGGTCCTTATGAAGGGTAAATAGCAATTGGCATATCATCGTTGTGGCTTTTGTGTAGGTAAGAAACGTTCTTGCTAGAAACCCATAGCAGCCACGTAAAACATGCAACAACAATTATAGGACGTCTAACTTGTTTTTGCAGGGTATGCTATGTGATGTGATATGGCCAAAAGGATGTGATGAATGATATATGTGATGTATGAGACTGATTATGTTCTTGTAATAGGAATCACGACTTGCATGTCGATGAGTATGACAACCGGCAGGAGCCATAGGAGTTGTCCTAATTTATTGTATGGCCTGCGTGTCAATGAGAACGCCATGTAATTACTTTACTTTATCGCTAACCGTTAGCCATAGTAGTAGAAGTAATAGCTGGCGAGACAACTTCATGAAGACACGATGATGGAGATCATGGTGTCATGCCGGTGACAATGGTGATCATGCCGTGCCTCGAAGATGGAGATAAAAGGCGCAAGATGATATTGGCCATATCATGTCACTTTATGATTTGCATGTGATGTTTGTCATGTTTACATCTTATTTGCTTAGAATGACGGTAGCATAAATAAGATGATCCCTCACTAAAATTTCAATAAAATTGTTCCCCCTAACTGTGCACCGTTGTGAAGGTTCGTTGTTTCAAAGCACCACATGATGATCGGGCGTGATAGATTCTAACGTTCGCATACAAAGGGTGTAAGCCAGATTTACACATGCAAAACACTTAGGTTGACTTGACGAGCCTAGCATGTACAAACATGGCCTCGGAACACGAGAGACCGAAAGGTTGAACATGAGTCATATAGTAGATACGATCAACATGGAGATGTTCACCGTTGATGACTAGTCTGTCTCATGTGATGATCAGACATAGCCTAGTCGACTCGGATCATGTATCACTTAGATGACTAGAGGGATGTCTATCTGAGTGGGAGTTCATTAAATAATTTGATTAGATGAACTTAATTATCATGAACTTAGTCTAAAATGTCTTTACAATATGTCTTGTAGATCAAATGGCCCACGCTAATGTTGCCCTCAACTTCAACGCGTTCCTAGAGAAAAACCAAGTTGAAAGACGATGGTAGCAACTATACGGATTGGGTCCGTAACTTGAGGATCATCCTCATAGCTGCCAACAAAGCATATGTCCTTGAAGCACCTCTAGGTGATGCACCCATTTTCCCAGCAACTCAAGACGTTATGAACGCCTAATAGTTGCGTAGTGATGATTACTCCCTGGTTCAGTGCGGCATGCTTTACAGCTTAGAACCGGGGCTCCAAAAGCGTTTTGAGCAGCACAGAGCATATGAGATGTTCCAAGAGCTGAAAATGGTTTTCCAAGCTCATGCCCATGTCGAGAGATATGAAGTCTCCGACAAGTTCTATAGTTGTAAGATGGAGGAAAACATTTCTGTCAGCGAGCATATACTCAAAATGTCTGGGTTGCACAACCGCTTGTCTCAGCTGGGAGTTAATCTTCTAGATGGCTCGGTCATTGATAGGATCCTCCTGTTGCTTCCACCTAGCTACAAGATCTTTGTGATGAACTACAATATGCAAGGGATGGAGAAGTCCATTCTTGAGTTATATTCAATGCTAAAATCAGCGGAGGTGGAAATCAAAAAGGAACATCAAGTGTTGATGGTGAATAAAACCACTAGTTTCAAGAAATGCAAGGGTAAGAAGAACTTCAAGAAGGACGGAAAGGGAGTTGACGCGCCCGGTAAATTAGTTGCTGGGAATAAGCCAAAGAATGGACCCAAGCCTGAGACTCAGTGCTTTTATTGTAAGGGAAATGGTCACTGGAAGCGGAACTGCGCCAAGTACTTAGCGGATAAGATGGACGGCAACACCAAAGGTGTATGTGATATACATGTTATTGATGTGTACCTTACCAGCACTCGTAGTAGCTCCTGGGTATTTGATACCAGTGCGGTTGCTCATATTTGTAACTCAAAACATGAGCTGCGGAATAAGCGGAGACTCACGAAGGACGAGGTGACGATGCGCGTCAGGATGGTTCCAAGGTCGATGTGATCGCAGTCGGCACGCTCCCTCTTCATCTACCTACGGGGTTAGTTTTAAACCTCAATAATTGTTATTTAGTACCAGCTTTGAGCATGAACATTGTATCTGGATCTCGTTTAATGCGAGATGGCTACTCGTTTAAATCCGAGAATAATGGTTGTTCCATTTATATGAGAGATATGTTTTATGGTCATGCCCTGCTGGTCAATGGTTTATTTTTGTTTAATATCAAACGTGATGTTACACATATTCATAGTGTGAATGCCAAAAGATGTAAGGTTGATAATGATAGTCCCACATACTTGTGGCACTGCTGCCTTGGTCACATTGGTGTCAAACACATGAAGAAACTCCATGCAGATGGACTTTTGGAGTCTCTTGATTATGAATCATTTCACACATGCAAACCATGCCTCATGGGCAAAATGACCAAGACTCCATTCTCCGGAATGATGGAGTGAGCAACCAACTTACTGGAAATCATACATACTGATGTATGCGGTCCAATGAGCGTTGAGGCTCGTGGTGGCTATCGTTATGTTCTCACCCTCGCTGATGACTTAAGTAGGTATAGGTATGTCTACTTAATGAAACACAAGTCTGAGACCTTTGAAAAGTTCAAGGAATTTTAGAGTGAGGTAGAGAATCAACGTGATAGAAAAATAAAGTTCTTACGATCAGATCGTGGAGGGGAATATTTGAGTCACGAGTTTGGCACGCACTTAAGGAAATGTGGAATTGTTTCACAACTCACGCCACTTGGAACACCTCGGCGTAATGGTGTGTCCGAACATCGTAATCGCACACTATTGGATATGGTGCTATCTATGATGTCTCTTACCGATCGACAGCTATCATTTTGGGGTTATGCTTTAGAGATTGCCGCATTCACTTTAAATAGGGCTCCGTCGAAATCCGCTGAGACGACACCGTATGAATTATGGTTTGGAAAGAAACCTAAGCTGTCGTTTCTGAAAGTTTGGGGATGCGATGCTTATGTCAAGAAACTTCAACCTAAAAAGCTCGAACCCAAGTCGGAAAAATGTGTCTTCATAGGATACCCTAAGGAAACTATCGGGTATACCTTCTACCTGAGATCCGAAGGCAAGATCTTTGTTGACAATAATGGATCCTTTCTAGAGAAAGAGTTTCTCTCGAAAGAAGTAAGTGGGAGGAAAGTAGAACTTGATGAGGTACTGCCTCTTGAACCGGAGAGTAGCGCAACTCAGGAAGATGTTTCTGTGGTGCCTGCACCGACTAGAGAGGAAGTTAATGATGTTGATCATGAAACTTTGGATCAAGCTACTGAACTTCGTAGGTCCACGAGGACACGTTCCGCACCAGAGTGGTACGGCAACCCTGTCCTGGAAATCATGTTGTTAGACAACGGTGAACCTTCGAACTATGAAGAAGCGATGGCGGGCCCTGATACGTCTCCAACGTATCTATAATTTTTGATTGCTCCATGCTATTATATATTCTATTTTGGATGTTTAATGGGCTTATTTATACACTTTTATATTATTTTTGGGACTAACCTATTAACCGGAGGCCCAGCCCAAATTGTTTTTTTGCCTATTTGAGTGTTTCGCAGAAAAAGAATATCAAACAGAGTCCAAACGGAATGAAACCTTCGGGAGCATGATTTTTGGAACAAACGTGATCCAGAGGACTTGGAGTGGACGTCAAGCAACCAACGAGGTGGCCACGAGGCAGGGGGCGCGCCTACCCCCCTGGGCACGCCATCCACCCTCGTGGGCCCCTCGTGGCTCCACCGACCTACTTCTTCCTCCTATATATATTCACATACCCCAAAAACATCCAGGAGCACCACGAAACCCTATTTCCACCGCCGCAACCTTCTGTACCCAAGAGATCCCATCTTGGGGCCTTTTCCGGAGCTCCACCGAAGGGAGCATTGATCACGGAGGGCCTCTACATCAACTCCATGGCCCCTCCGATGATGTGTGAGTAGTTTACCTCAGACCTTCGGGTCCATAGTTATTAGTAGATGGCTTCTTCTCTCTCTTTGGATCTCAATACAAAGTTCTCCTCGATTCTCTTGGAGATCTATTCGATGTAATCTTCTTTTGCGGTGTGTTTGTCAAGATCCGATGAATTGTGGGTTTATGATCAAGTTGATCTATGAACAATATTTGAATCTTCTCTGAATTCTTTTATGTATGATTGGTTATCTTTACAAGTCTCTTCGGATTTTCGGTTTGGTTTGGCCTACTATATTGATCTTTCTTGCAATGGGAGAAGTTCTTAGTTTTGGGTTCAATCTTGCGATGCTCAATCCCAGTGACAGAAAGGGAAATGACACGCATTGTATTGTTGCCATCGAGGATAAAAAGATGGGGTTTATATCATATTGCATGAGTTTATCCCTCTACATCATGTCATCTTTCTTAAAGCGTTACTCCATTCTTATGAACTTAATACTCTACATTCATGTTGAATAGCGGTCGATGTGTGGAGTAATAGTAGTAGATGCAGGCAGGAGTCGGTCTACTTGTCACGGATGTGATGCCTATATACATGATCATACCTAGATATTCTCATAATTATTCGCTTTTCTATCAATTGCTTGACAGTAATTCGTTCACCCACCATAATACTTATGCTATCTTGAGAGAAGCCACTAGTGAAACCTATGGCCCCGGGTCTATTTTCCATCATACAAGTTTCCAATCTATTTTATTTTGCAATCTTTACTTTCAATCTATATCATAAAAATACCAAAAATATTTCTCTTATTATTATTATCTCTATCAGATCTCACTCTTGCAAGTGGCCGTGAAGGGATTGACAATCCCTTTATCGCATTGGTTGCGAGGTTCTTATTTGTTTGTGTAGGTACGAGGTGACTCGCGCGTGGTCTCCTACTAGATTGATACCTTGGTTCTCAAAAACTGAGGGAAATACTTACGTTGCTTTGTTACATCACCATTTCCTCTTCAAGGGAAAACCAACGCATGCTCAAGAGGTAGCAAGAAGGATTTTTGGCGCCGTTACCGGAGAGATCTACGCCAAGTCAAGACATACCAAGTACCCATCACAACTCTTACCCTTGCATTACATTATTTTCCATTTGCCTCTCGTTTTCCTCTCCCCCACTTCACCCTTGCTGTTTTATTAGCCCTCTTTTCCTTTAGCCCTCTCTTTCTGTTCACCTTTTCTTCGCTTGTTTGCTTGTGTGTTGGATTGCTTGCTTGTCACGATGGCTCAGATAATACTAAATTGTGTGACTTTGCCAATACCAACAATAATGATTTTATTAGCACTCTGATTACTCCTCTTACCGATGCTGAATCTTGTGAAATTAATACTGCTTTGCTGAATCTTGTCATGAAAGATCTGTTTTCTGGCCTTCCTAGTGAAGATGTCGCTACCCATCTAAACAACTTTGTTGATTTGTGTGATATGCAAAAGAAGAAAGATGTGGATAATGATATTGTTAAACTTAAGCTATTTCCGTTTTCGCTTAGAGATCGTGTTAAAGCTTGGTTTTCGTCTTTGCCTAAAAATATTATTGATTCATGGAATAAGTTCAAAGATGCTCTTATCTCTAAGTATTTTCCTCCCGCTAAGATCATCTCTCTTAGAAACGATATTATGAATTTTAAGCAACTTGATCATGAGCATGTTGCACAATCTTGGGAGAGGATGAATGTAGCGACCAGACCTCAGACGGTCCAATCTCTGTGCTCAGGTGTCATCCCTGGATCAGTAATGCAGACACCACATAGTACTTGAAGGATTTATAACAGAGTAGCAATCACACACTTATTACATCGAGAGTCTCAAAATAGAACTTATTACAATAAATATGGCTTAACGCCATCTAATAACGATAACAGCAGAAGGCTTGGAAGATAAGTGAGTCCATCAACTCCAACGGCATCACTGAGTATAGAACCATGACCTAAAGGCACCTTAATCATCGTCTGAAAAGTCTGCAACATTAACGTTGCAGCCCGAAACGGGTCAGCACATGGAATATGCTGGCAATGTAACACATAGAGGGCAATGAAGAAGTAAGGCTATACTACATGCATATTTAGCTGGTGGAAAGCTCTATGGTTACAGTTTTGCGTAAAGCCAATTTTTCCCTACAGCAAAGGATTAAATTTTATTTAACTATCATGGTGGTTGTTAAACATTGAGAATGGTTGACAGCATTCTCAATCCCAATTAAGCATCATCATTAAACAAAACCCAACAAAATTAATTTTAGAGTAACATGATGAGATTCACATGATGATCCAGGTACTAGATACTCAAGATGTCCATAACCAGGGACACAGCTAACCATGATTATTTTATACACTCTGCAGAGGTTTGCGCACTTTTCCCCACAAGACTCGATCGCCTCCGTTTGATTTCTCGCACTACATGATGTTTGAGAAACGGATGACCGAGACATAGTCTTTCAGAAGCGCTAGCACCTTACGATCGGGTAGACCATTACACCTACTTTCCCCTACATCTGCTAGTCTACCACTGTAAGAGTTCGCACAACTTACTCAACTATGCTAGAGCCCATAATAGCTTGTGGCTGCACACGGAAGTTTCTAGTATAAATAATCTCATGATCCCTTTGAGCCTGGGTGGCGGTCCAAAAGAAAACAGGCAATCGCTGGAATACCCAGGTGCCTTAATCCACCTAGATGTGTATTTAAGTTGCCACCTTAGATAAACCATTAATTTAACAATCTCACATCTGTCATGGATACACTCACCCAATCCACGTCTACTAGCATAGCATGGCATAATAAGCAACGTAGAAGTAACTCCCAAAGGTTTGATAATAACAGGTAATAGGTACTACCTCATCTACTTCCCAAATCCACAATTTAATTAGATCCTAATCATGCAATGTGTGAGGATTGATCTAATGTAATAAAAACTGGGTAGTAGGAGGTATGATCAAAGTGTTACTTGCCTTGCTGATGATCCGGGAAACCTAGCGATTCGAAGTAGCAAGCGGCGTACTCCGGGTACTCTATCGCAAACAAACAAGCATACAATAAGTACTCAACTAATGCACAGGTAAAACTCAAATAAGAAATCTAACCATAAAGTTCAACTTAAGAACTCCGGTTGGTAAAAAGAATCAAATCGAACGAAGCAACGAAAGACAAACGGCAAAAGAAACAAGCTTCATTTACTATTCTGGATCTACAGCAATTTTTACAGTGGCAAAAACTTGTTTGAGTTGGTTAAATGGAAAGAGGGTTTCGAGACGAAACTCCAGGCGCTTGAATCGCCTAATTCCGATAAACGAGCAAAAAGCTATACTAGAACGAAAAACGGATTGGGAATCGCAATCAGAAAATCGTGGATTAAATCCGAGAAAAAGAAAAATGACAAACAGATTAACGAACGAACATTCGTTAACTAGATCTAATCGAAGAATGTGTTTGTTAAAACGAACGAACGGGCGAACGCTCGCTAAATAAATAAACCGGAAAAACCTATCTATTTAAAAAACGGAACTAAAAAAACCAAACAAAACCGATGGAAAACCGATCGGTTTTTCGAGAAAAACCGGCGGCGCG